>NW_028270147.1:59844725-59997279 GCF_037043375.1 Chiloscyllium plagiosum | reverse complement strand
CCTCCCCCTCCTCCTCTCCTCCATCTCCATCTCCCTCCCCCCTCCCCCTCCTCCTCTCCCCATCTCCATCTCCCTCCCCCCTCCCCCTCCTCCTCATCCCCATCTCCATCTCCCCCTCCCCCCTCTCCCCCATCCTCCTCTCCCCATCTCCATCTCCCTCCCCCCTCCCCCTCCTCCTCTCCCCATCTCCATCTCCCTCCCCCCTCCCCCTCCTCCTCTCCCCATCTCCATCTCCCTCCCCCCTCCCCCCTCCTCCCTCTCCCCATCTCCATCTCCCTCCCCCCTCCCCTCCTCCTCTCCCCATCTCCATCTCCCTCCCCCCCTCCCCTCCTCCTCCTCCCCATCTCCATCTCCCTCCCCCCTCCCCTCCTCCTCTCCCCATCTCCATCTCCCTCCCCCCTCCCCCTCCTCCTCTCCCCATCTCCATCTCCTCCCCCCTCATCTCCCCCCTCCTCCTCTCCCCATCTCCATCTCCCTCCCCCCCTCCTCCCCCATCTCCATCTCCCTCCCCCCTCCCCCTCCTCCTCTCCCCATCTCCATCTCCCTCCCCCTCCTCCCCTCTCCCCATCTCCATCTCCCTCCCCCCTCCCCCTCTCCTCTCCCCATCTCCATCTCCTCCCCTCCTCCCCCTCCTCCTCTCCCCATCTCCATCTCCCTCCCTCCCCCTCCTCCTCTCCCCATCTCCATCTCCATCTCCATCTCCCCTCCCCCTCCTCCTCTCCCCATCTCCATCTCCATCTCCCTCCCCCTCCTCCTCTCCCCATCTCCATCTCCATCTCCATCCCCTCCCCCTCCTCCTCTCCCCATCTCCATCTCCATCTCCCTCCCCCTCCTCCTCTCCTCTCCCATCTCCATCTCTCCTCCCCCTCCTCCTCTCCCCATCTCCATCTCCATCTCCCTCCCCTCCTCCTCTCCCCTCCATCTCCATCTCCCTCCTCCCTCTCCCCCTCCTCCCATCTCCATCCCTCCCTCCCCCTCCTCCTCTCCCCATCTCCATCTCCATCTCCCTCCCCCCTCCTCCTCTCCCCATCTCCATCTCCATCTCCCTCCCCCTCCTCCTCTCCCCATCTCCATCTCCCTCCCCCCTCCCCACCCCTCAACCCCATCATTCCCCCTCCCTCCTCCCTCCCCTCTCCATCCCCTCCCCCTCCTCCACCCATCTCCATCCAACCCACACCCTCTCCCCATCTCCATCCTCCCTCCACCTCTCCCATCCTCCATCTCCCCTCCCCCTCCCCCTCCTCCTCCCCATCTCCATCTCCCTCCCCCTCCCCCTCCTCTCCCATCCCCATCTCCATCCCCTCCCCCCCTCCTCCTCTCCCCATCTCCATCTCCCTCCCTCCCTCCTCCTCCCCATCCCATCTCCCTCCCCTCCCCCTCCTCCTCTCCCCATCCATCCCTCCCTCACCACTCCATCTCTCCCCACCCATCTCCATCCTCCTCCCCATCTCCATCTCCATCTCCCTCCCCCTCCTCCTCTCCCTCTCCATCTCCATCCCTCCCCTCCCCATCTCCATCTCCATCTCCTCCCCTCCCCCCTCCCCATCTCCATCTCCCCCCCTCCTCCTCTCCCCATCTCCATCTCCATCTCCCTCCCCCCTCCTCCTCTCCCATCTCCATCTCCCTCCCCCCCTCCTCTCCCCATCTCCATCTCCCTCCCCCCTCCCCCTCCTCCTCTCCCATCTCCATCTCCAACCCCACAACACCCACCTCTCCATCTCCTCCCCTCCTCCTCTCCCCATCTCCATCTCCCTCCCCCTCCCCCTCCTCCTCTCCCCATCTCCATCTCCCTCCCCCTCCCCCTCCTCCTCTCCCCATCTCCATCTCCCTCCCCTCCTCCCCATCTCCATCGCCATCTCCCTCCCCCTCCCCCCTCCCCCTCTCCCCATCTCCCTCCCACCTCCTCTCCCCTCTCCCTCTCCCTCTCCACTCCATCCCCTCCCCTCCTCCACTCCCATCTCCCCTCCTCCCTCCCCCTCTCCTCTCCTCCTCTCCATCTCCTCCTCCTCCTCCTCCCCATCTCCATCTCCATCTCCCTCCCCCTCCTCCTCTCCCCATCTCCATCTCCCTCCCCTCCTCCCCTCCTCCATCTCCATCTCCCTCCCCCTCCTCCTCTCCCCATCTCCATCTCCATCTCCACTCCCACTCCCTCCCCTCCTCCTCTCCATCTCCACTCTCCATCCCCTCCCCTCTCCCATCTCCATCTCCATCTCCCTCCCCATCCTCCCATCTCCCATCTCCACTCCCCCCCTCTCCCTCTCCCATCTCCCATCTCCCTCCCCCTCCTCCTCTCCCCATCTCCATCCTCCATCTCCCTCCCCCTCCTCCATCTCCATCTCCACTCCCTCCCCCTCCTCCCATCTCCATCTCCATCTCCCTCCCCCTCCTCCTCCCCATCTCCATCTCCATCTCCCTCCCCTCTCCCTCCCCACTCCATCTCCCCCTCTCCCTCCCCATCTCCATCTCATCTCCCTCTCCCCTCCTCCCTCCCCATCTCCATCTCCCTCCTCCCCTCCTCCTCCTCCTCTCCCCATCTCCATCCCCTCCCTCCACCTCCACTCCACTCCCTCCTCCCCCATCCTCCTCTCCCCCTCCTCCTCTCCCATCTCCATCTCCACCTCCCCCTCCTCCCTCCCCATCTCCACTCTATCCCTCCCCCCCTCCTCCTCCCCATCTCCACTCTCATCACCCTCCCCCATCTCCCATCTCCACCATCTCCCTCCCTCCTCCACTCCCCACTCACCCCTCCACCACCCATCCCCATCTCCTCCCCCTCCTCCTCTCCCCCTCTCCACTCCATCTCCCTCCCCCTCCTCCTCTCACCCATCTCCATCTCCCCCTCCTCCCTCCCCATCTCCCAACTCCATCTCCATCCCCTCCTCCCTCTCCACCCATCTCCATCTCCCAACCCTCCTCCTCTCCCCCATCTCCATCTCCCCCCCTCCTCTCTCCCCATCTCCATCTCCACTCCCTCCCCAACCACACCACACCACACCACCCACCCATCCCCTCCCCCTCTCCCTCTCCCATCTCCCTCTCCCACCTCTCCCATCTCCATCCCCCCCCTCTCCATCCCTCCCCTCTCCATCCCCCCCCTCCCCCTCTCCATCCCCCTCCCCACTCCCCACCACCACCCCAATCTCCCACTCCCCCCCTCTCCCCTCTCCATCCCCTCCCCCTCCTCCCCCTCTCCCTCCCTTCCATCTCCCTCCCCCCTCCTCTCACCCTCTCCCCTCCCCTCTCCACTCCCCCCCCCTCTCCCCTCTCCCCCCCACTCTCCATCTCCCACCCCCTCTCCATCTCCCCCCTCTCCATCTCCCCCTCTCCCATCTCCCCCACTCCATCACCCACTCTCCCATCTCCACACACCCTCTCCTCTCCACCTCTCCTCTCCCCTCTCCACTCTCCCATCTCCACTCTCTCTCCTCTCCCCCCTCTCCACCTCTCCCATCTCCCACTCCTCTCTCCATCTCCCCCTCTCCACTCTCTCTCCATCTCCCATCTCCCCTCTCCAACTCCCTCTCCCATCTCCCATCTCCCACTCCACTCTCCATCTCCCTCTCATCTCCTCTCCACTCTCTCTCCCTCTCCCATCTCCCCTCTCCACACCCTCCACTCCATCTCCATCTCCAACTCTCCACCTCTCCCATTCCCATCTCCCTCTCCATCTCCCATCTCCCTCTCCACTCTCTCTCCATCTCCCATCTCCCCTCTCCACTCTCTCTCCATCTCCCATCTCCCCTCTCCACTCTCTCCATCTCCCATCTCCCCTCTCCACTCTCTCTCCATCTCCCATCTCCCCTCTCCACTCTCTCTCCATCTCCCCTCTCCACTCTCTCTCCATCTCCCATCTCCCCTCTCCACTCTCCCACTCCACTCCCTCTCCACCTCCCATCTCCCCTCTCCACACTCCTCCCACTCCCATCACCCTTCCACTCCACTCCCACTCCATCTCCACTCTCTCTCCATCTCCCATCTCCCCTCTCCACTCTCTCTCCATCTCCCATCTCCCCTCTCCACTCACTCTCCCTCTCCACTCTCTCTCCATCTCCACTCCCTCTCCACTCTCCATCTCCTCTCCCACTCTCTCTCCATCTCCACTCCCACTCCCTCTCCCTCTCTCTCCACTCTCTCTCCATCTCCCATCTCCCCTCTCCACTCTCTCTCCATCTCCCATCTCCCCTCTCCACTCTCTCTCCATCTCCCATCTCCCCTCTCCACTCTCTCTCCATCTCCCATCTCCCCTCTCCACTCTCTCTCCATCTCCCATCTCCCCTCTCCACTCTCTCTCCATCTCCCATCTCCCCTCTCCACTCTCTCTCCATCTCCCATCTCCCCTCTCCACTCTCTCTCCATCTCCCATCTCCCCTCTCCACTCTCTCTCCATCTCCCATCTCCCCTCTCCACTCTCTCTCCATCTCCCATCTCCCCTCTCCACTCTCTCTCCATCTCCCATCTCCCCTCTCCACTCTCTCTCCATCTCCCATCTCCCCTCTCCACTCTCTCTCCATCTCCCATCTCCCCTCTCCACTCTCTCTCCATCTCCCATCTCCCCTCTCCACTCTCTCTCCATCTCCCATCTCCCCTCTCCACTCTCTCTCCATCTCCCATCTCCCCTCTCCACTCTCTCTCCATCTCCCATCTCCCCTCTCCACTCTCTCTCCATCTCCCATCTCCCCTCTCCACTCTCTCTCCATCTCCCATCTCCCCTCTCCACTCTCTCTCCATCTCCCATCTCCCCTCTCCACTCTCTCTCCATCTCCCATCTCCCCTCTCCACTCTCTCTCCATCTCCCATCTCCCCTCTCCACTCTCTCTCCATCTCCCATCTCCCCTCTCCACTCTCTCTCCATCTCCCATCTCCCCTCTCCACTCTCTCTCCATCTCCCATCTCCCCTCTCCACTCTCTCTCCATCTCCCATCTCCCCTCTCCACTCTCTCTCCATCTCCCATCTCCCCTCTCCACTCTCTCTCCATCTCCCATCTCCCCTCTCCACTCTCTCTCCATCTCCCATCTCCCCTCTCCACTCTCTCTCCATCTCCCATCTCCCCTCTCCACTCTCTCTCCATCTCCCATCTCCCCTCTCCACTCTCTCTCCATCTCCCATCTCCCCTCTCCACTCTCTCTCCATCTCCCATCTCCCCTCTCCACTCTCTCTCCATCTCCCATCTCCCCTCTCCACTCTCTCTCCATCTCCCATCTCCCCTCTCCACTCTCTCTCCATCTCCCATCTCCCCTCTCCACTCTCTCTCCATCTCCCCTCTCCACTCTCTCTCCATCTCCCCTCTCCACTCTCTCTCCATCTCCCCTCTCCACTCTCTCTCCATCTCCCCTCTCCACTCTCTCTCCATCTCCCCTCTCCACTCTCTCTCCATCTCCCCTCTCCACTCTCTCTCCATCTCCCCTCTCCACTCTCTCTCCATCTCCCCCCATCTCCCCTCTCCACTCTCTCTCCATCTCCCCCCATCTCCCCTCTCCACTCTCTCTCCATCTCCCCTCTCCCCTCTCCACTCTCTCTCCATCTCCCATCTCCCCTCTCCACTCTCTCTCCATCTCCCATCTCCCCTCTCCACTCTCTCTCCATCTCCCATCTCCCCTCTCCACTCTCTCTCCATCTCCCATCTCCCCTCTCCACTCTCTCTCCATCTCCCCTCTCCACTCTCTCTCCATCTCCCCTCTCCACTCTCTCTCCATCTCCCCTCTCCACTCTCTCTCCCTTCTCCCCTCTCCACTCTCTCTCTCTTCTCCCCTCTCCACTCTCTCTCTTCTCCCCTCTCCACTCTCTCTCCCTTCTCCCTCCTCTCCCTCCCTTCTCCCTCCTCTCCCCTCTCCCTCCATCTCCCCTCTCCACTCTCTCTCCCTTCTCCCTCCTCTCCCCTCTCCCTCCATCTCCCCTCTCCACTCTCTCTCCCTTCTCCCTCCTCTCCCCTCTCCCTCCTCCCCTCTCCACTGTCCTCCCTCCTCGTAGTTTTGTTGTGTCAAATCAAACCATATCCTGAGAAGATTTTATGGGAAGAAGATAAGTAGTTCAGCTCCACAACATGATGGTTTATGTCAATGCAGAAACCAACATCCTTCAACCACTATTACACAAAAACTGGCAATCCATGAAGAATGAGTAATTTCTGAAAATTTATTATGAAAACAGCTTTTTTTCCTCTGCTACCATTTACTTTTTTTGTGGATATAAAACCAGCTACTGCCATTTGTTGCTTCTGTGTAGCAAGAGAAGTCCATTTCAACAATTCCAGTGGACAGTTCGTAGGTATGAATGACATGGATGACAGTTTTTTTTTCCTTTTTTTTCTGTTAATGTTAGTTGAGACAGGTTCCTTAAGCATGCAAGCCTCTTTGAGGGGCCCCCCTCCCCGAGGACTTCAGGCCAGGCTGACAACATCCACTTAGGCCAGGGCTGGAAAAGCTTCTGGATCATCAACATTTGGAACAGAGATGCTTGACTGCAAAATGAAAAGAACCTTTGGTTAGAAATCTCAATGACCAATTAAAAACAAAACAATATAAATCCTCTCAGACATCCAGTTTTCCAGTCTTTTATTTAGCAAGTCTAGTGCAAATCAAAACAGATCATTTCACTGCAATCATGCTAAGAACTTGAAGGAAGTAACAATAATTTATATAAACTTGATATTTACTGCCTGTAATAATTAAAACTAGTTATGAAATGAACTAAAATTTCCTTACACACTAATATTCAGAGTATACTGCATTGATGAAAATCTGAAATCAACTTCACAAGTTTAGCATCCTGTACCTGAATGCCTGCAAGTCCTGCTTGAAAGTCAAATCAGATACTGATTTACATAATCAAAGAAACAGATTACACTAAACATTCACCCTGCAGAAAAGCAAGATGCAGACTTCAAAATCTGTTCAACCCAAGAAAATGATTGATCAAAGTTGCAATTTTGGTCCTCCTGATTTACTTTGAAAGGCAAGAGAACAATAGAGGAATGAAGGAGCAGCGATCTGAAAGCCAGTGCTTCCAAATAAACCATTAGACTATAACGTGATGTTGTGAGAGTTTCCAATTTGTACACTCCAGTTCAACACCGACATCTCCAAAACAGAAGATTAGCAGTTTAGGTTTGTCAATTAACATAAAAGTCATGATGTGTTCATTGGCACATTGTTACCTGGGAAAGTTTGCGGTGTGCAAATTGGTATCAAGTTTCCAACATTACAAGTGACGATGCTCCAAAAAGGAACACAAAGCAGTCAATCATACAGCACAGAAACAGATCCTTCGGTCCAAACAGTCCACGCTGACTATAATCCCATTCGCTTGCACTTGGCCCATATTCCTCAAAACATTGCTTATTCATGTACTTATCTAAATGCCTTTTAAACTTCTAACTGTACCCAAATCTAACGCAAAGTTTATTCCAAATATGAACCAGTGTACAAGAAAATTGCCCCTTGTCTTCAGATGTCTTTTCTCACCTTAAAACTATGCCGCAGAGTCTTGAAAAGGGAAAAAGATACCTGCCATTCACCTTACCGACAGGCCTCATGATTTTATAAACTGATAGAAAGTTGAGGAATGACCTTTATATGCACTGGAAGTGTTGCCTTTGTTTTACCAAAATGCAATACCACACATTTATCCAAATTAAAATCCATCTGAACTTTAGCCCATTGTTCCAAATGATCTTGACTGTGTAATCTTAGGTGACCTTTTCACTGTCCATTATACCACCTATCTTTGTGTCATTCACAAACTTGCTTTCTATATTCTCATTTAAATAATTTATATAAAACGACAAAAGTGGACAGAGCTCCAATCCCTGTGGAACATTACTGATCACAGGCCTTCATTCCAAAAAACAACCTTCCGCTGTTTCCTGTTGTTACTGAATCCCATTGATTAACTTATTAGTCGACCATGCAGAACTTTGTCAAAGGCTAAAGTCCAGTACCACTCTGCTCTCATTATCAATTTTCTGATACATTATTCCTCTCGCACAAAACCATGCTGGTCATCCCTAAGCATCCCTGTCTCTCCAAATGCATATAAACCCAATCTTTCAACAAGTTACCCACACCTAAAGTCAGACTCAAAAGGTCTATAGATCGCAGTTTCTCGTTACATCTCCTCTTAATCAAAGCCACTCTCCAATCATCTGGTACCTTTTCAATGTTACAGATGATACAAATATTTCTGCAAGGGGCCCTGCAATTTTTCTCCCAAACTTCCCACAATGTTTTGGGTTACACTACATCAGGCCCCAGAGATTTATTCACCTTTATAATAAGGCCTCCAACACTTCCTTTTCCGTATTGTGAACTGTTTTCACTATCTTGTGAGTTCTCTAGCTTCCATTTTTCTCCACTGAAAAACCGGAATGCAATATTCATTTAATCTCTCTCCCATATCCTGACGTTTGGCGCAAAGTCAACATCATTGATCTTTAAGGGCCCCATTCTCTCTCTCGCTCTCTCGTTGCACTCTTCCCCTTAATATACTTGTAGAATCTCTCTGGATTATCCTTAACCTTATATTCCAATGCTTTCTCATATACTCTTTGCCCTCCTGATCTCCCTCAAGAATGCCCCTACATTATTTATACTTTCAAGAGATTCGTCTGAATCAATTTATTTATGTCTAATATAAGATCCTTTTTTTATTCTCAATATCTTCACTCCCCGTTATTCTTTTACTCAACAAGAATGTAATAACTCTTCATCCTCATTATAAAACTTTTGAAAGCCTCCCACTTATTAGATGTCCCATTACCTGCAAACAGTCTACTCCAATCAATTTTTGAAAATTTTTGTCTCAATATTAAAATTTGCCTTGGTCAAATTAAAAACATTAGTTGTTATGTAAGGCTAACCCTTTTCCATTACTATTAAAAGAAACAGCATTATGATCACTAACCCTACAGTGTTCCCCTACTGTCACTTCAGTCACTTGCCCTGTCTTATTACCCAAGAGAATGTCATATTTTGCCCCTTCTCCAATAGGAACATTTACTTTTGATAAAGAAAATTTTCTTGAACACTTAAATTCTTCATCATTCATATTGTTAACTTAATTCTTTGAAGAGCTAACAAGTAGGTTAGACCAGGAAAACCCAGTGGATGTTATCCACCTAGACTTCCAAAAGGCCTTTGATAAGGTGCCCCCCAGGAGGCTACTGAGTAAGGTGAGGGCCCATGGTGTTCAAGGTGAGCTACTGGCATGGATTGAGGATCAGCTGTCTCACAGGAGGCAGAGTTGGGATAAAAGATTCTTTTTTGGAATGGCAGCTAGTGACAAATGGCGTCCCGCAGGGGTCAGTGTTGGGGCCGTAGCTATTCACTTTATATATTAATGATCTGGATGAAGGGACTGGGGGCATTCTGGCAAAGTTTGCCAATGATACTAAGTTAGGCGGACAGGCAGGTAGTTCTGAGGAGGTAGGGGAGGCTGCAGAAAGATTGAGACAGTTCAGGAGAGTGGTCCAAGAAATTGCTGATGAAATTCAACGTGAGCAAATGCAAGGTCTTGCACTTTGGGGAAAAAAATACAGGAACAGACTATTTTCTAAACGGTGAGAAAATTCATAAAGCCAAAGTACAAAGGGATCTGGGAGTGCCAGTCCAGGATCCTCTAAAGGTTGACTTGGTAGGTTGAGTCCGTGGTTAAGAAAGCAAATGCAATGCAGCCATTTATCTTAACACGGTTGGAATAAAAACAGCGGTGTGCTACTGAGACTTTATAAAGATCTGGTTAGGCCCCATTTAGAATACGGTGTCCAATTTTGGGCCTCATTCCTCAGGAAGGACATATTGGCATTGAAGCGTGTCCAGCAGAGGTTCACAAGGACGATATCTGAAATGGTAGGCCTAACATTCCATGAACGACTAAGGATCCCGGGATTGTATATATTAGACTTTAGAAGATTGTGGGGAGATCTAATAAAAACTTAGAAGATAATTCATGGCTTAGAAAGGGTGGACACTGGGAATTTGTTTCCGTCAGGTGAGGATGCTAGGACGCGTGGGGACAGCCTTAGAATTAGAGGGGGTCAATTTAAAAACTGAAATGAGGAGACATTTCTTCAGCCAGAGAGTGATGGGCCTGTGGAGTTCATTGCCTTGGAGCACAGTGGAGGCTGGGACATTAAATGTTTCAAGGCAGGGATTGATAAATTCTTCATTTCACAAAGAATTAAGGGATACGGGGAGAGTGTGGGTAAGTGGCATTGAATTGCCCATCAGCCATGATCCGAATGGTGGAGTGGACTCGATGGGCCGAACGGCCTTACTCCCACTCCTGTGTCTTATGGTCTTATCCATAACACTAAGGTAGTCTGAGTTAATGTCTAGATAATTAAAATCAGCAAATATTATTATTCTTACATATACGAAATAACTTCTGTTATCTGAATATCAATTAGCCCAATTTTGGATTATCCATACAAGACCTCATGATTTCATAAAAACATTGCCCTCCTGTCTCGTTTGGATAATCAAGGTTGTTCTGTATCAGAAAATTGATGAGGGCACAGCAGTGGACGTGATCTACATGGACTTCAGTAAGGTATTCGAAAATGTTCCATATGATAGTCTGGTTAGCAAGGTTAGATCTCACGAAATACAGGGAGGACTAGCCAGTTGGATACAGAACTAGCTTGAAGGTAGAAGACAGAGGGTGGTGGTGGAGGGTTGCTTTTCAGACTGGAGGCATGTGACCAGTGGAGTGCCACAAGGATCAATGCTGGGTCCACTACTTTTTGCCATGTACAGAAATGATTTTAATGTGAACATAGGAGGTATAGTTAGTAAGTTTGCAGATCACACCAAAATTGGAGGTGAAGGGGACAGCAAAGAAGGTTACTTCAGATTAAAACGAGATTTTGATCAGATAGGCAAATGGGCTGAGGGGTGGCAGATAGAGTTTAAGTTAGATAAATTTGAGGTGCTGCATTTTGGAAAGGCAATTCAGAACAGCGCTTATACTCTTAATGGAAAGGGGCTGGGGAGTGCTGATAAACAAAGACCTTGGAGTGCAGGTTCATAGTTCCTTGAAAATGGAGTCTCAGGTAGATAGTGAAGACAGCATTTGGTATGCTTTCCTTTAATGGTCAGAGTATTGAGTACAGGAGTTGGGAGGTCATGTTGCGGCTGTACAGGACATTTGTTAGACCACTTTTGGAATATTGCATGCAATTCTGGTCTCCTTCCTATCGGAAGGATGTTGTGAAACTTGAAAGGGTTCAGAAAAGATTTACAAAGATGTTGCCAGGGTTGGAGGGTTTGAGCTATAGGGAGATGCTGAATAAGCAGGGACTGTTTTCCCTGGAGCGTCGGAGGCTGAGGGGTGATCTTAGAGGCTTATAAGATCAAAAGAGGCATGGATAGGGTAAACAGACAACGTATTTTCCTTGGGGTGGGGGAGTTGAGAAGTTTAAGGTGAGAGGGAAAGATATAAAAGGGACTTAACAGGCAACTTTACATGCAGAGGATGTGCATGGAATGAACTGCCACAGGAAGTGGTGAAGGCTGGTACAATTGCAACATTTAAAAGGCATCTGGATAGGTATGTGAATAGAAAGGGTTTAGAGGGATATGGACCAAGGGCTAGCATTTGGGACTAGATTAGGATATCTGGTCAGCATGGATGAATTGGACTGATGGGTCTCTTTCCATGCTGTACACTCTATGACACTCTCTCTACATATTTGTTCCTCAATTTCCCTTTGATTATTAAGGGGTCTATAGTACAATTTCATCAAGGTGATCATTCAGTTTTCATTTCTAATTTCAACCCATATTTTCTCACTGGACGATTTTTCAGAAATATGTTCCCTAGTTGTTCAGTAGTTGTGAAAAGGATCATACAAGTTTTTTTTCTAAATTAAAGCTATTAAGTCAATCATACAGTGCACTGACCTCCACTTTTTGTTTGAAAGACGACAATTTTGGCTTTACTGATTCTGCTTTAGCGTATGTTGGAGGCTACTTGAACACAACCACACATGCCCAGAACTTAACAGGTTAATTCTGTGGAAAGACTCTTCCGTCAAATACTGTGTACGTCAATGCTTGGACCAGAAACATTTTTTTTCAAAAATTTGCATGTTAAAAATTACATTTAACAACACAAACCCTAAGAACTTTGGATGCTCGAAATCTCAAAAAAAAATCTAGAGAAACTCAGCATGTCTAGCAGCATCTGTGAAGAGAAAGCAGAGTTAATGTTTCATGCCCAATTGCCCTTCTTCAGAACTGACTGTGGCTAGGAGAATGTTAGCACATATGGCAAGGAGGGCATTTAATGACAGGGAGCAATGCAACCCAGAGAGACAGAGTAGCAGTTGGGCATACAAAGGGATGGGCAATGGTCAGCCTGGTAGAATCAATAGCTAACGGTGACCAATAGTAGCTGATAAGGGGTTGCTTGTGGTAGCAGCCCAAGTGATGATAAGACGATGCGTGGGGTTGGGGAAATGACAGGCAGTAAAATTATCAATATTGAATCCAGAAGGTTGCAAGATCCACAAGCAGAAAAATGACAGTGTTGGCTACAGAACAAGATGCGTTAAAGTGGGAGCTAGCCAGAAGCTCCGGGTCATTTTTGTTAAAAGATCAGAGGTGTTCTGTAAAGCAATCACTCGGTCTGCATTTCATCTTCCCAATGTTAAGGAGACCACATAGTGAGCAGAGATGGAAATGTGTTGCTGGAAAAGCGCAGCAGGTCAGGCAGCATCTAGGGAACAGGAGAATCGACGTTTCGGGCATTAGCCCTTCTTCAGGAATGAAGAAGGGCTAATGCTCACATAGTGAGCACTATGCTCACATAGTGAGCAGTAAATACAGACTAGACTCAGTGAAATACAGGTCAAGTGCAATTGCGCCTTGGATAGTGGAGGGAGGATGTAAATGAGCAGGTATTCCACCTTCTGAGATTGCACAGGGAGATGCTGGGAAGTCTTTGGGAGTAGACTTAAGGAAAATCCAAAGGGTTTTTACAAATATATTAAGGACAAAAGGATAACTAGGGAGAGAAGGCGGCCCCTCAAAGATCAGCAAGGCGGCCTTTGTGTGGAGCCACAGAAAATGGGGGAAATACCAAATGAATATTTTGCATCAGTATTTACTGTGGAAAAGGATACGGAAGATATAGACTGTAGGGAAATAGATGGTGACATCTTGCAAAATGTCCAGATTATAGAGGTGGAAGTGCTGGATGTCTTGAAATGGTTAAAAGGTGGATAAATCCCCAGGACCTGATCAGGTGTACCTGAGAACTCTGTGGGTGGCTAGAGAAGTGATTGCTGGGCCTCGTGCTGAGATATTTGTATCATCGATAGTCACAGGTGAGGTGCCGGAAGACTGAAGGTTGGCAAATGTGGTGCCACTGTTTAAGAAGGGCGGTAAAGACAAGCCAGGGAACTATAGACTGGTGAGCCTGACCACAGTGGTGGGCAAGTTGTTGGAGGGAATCCTGAGGGACAGAGTTTACATGTATTTGGAAAGGCAAGGACTGATTCGGGATAGTCAACATGACTGTGCATGGAAAATCATGTCTCACAAACTGAGTTTTTTTGAAAAAGTAACAAAGAAGATTGATGAGGACAGAGCAGTAGATGTGATCTATATGGACTTCAGTAAGGCGTTCAACAAGGTTCCTCATGGGAGACTGATTAGCAAGGTTAGATCTCATGGAATACAGGGAGAACTCGCCATTTGGATACAGAACTGGCTCAAAGGTAGAAGACAGAGGGTGGTGGTGGTGGGTTGTTATCCAGGCTGGAGGCCTGTGACCAGTGGAGTGCCACCAGGATCCCCCTTTGGATGGGTAGATGAGCAGGAAGGGTTTGGAGGGATATGGGCCGGGTACTGAGGTGGGACTAGATTGGGTCCTCTACTTTGACATTTACATCAATGATTTGGAGAAAGTGAGGACTGCAGATCAGAGCTGAAAAATGTGTTGCTGGAAAAGTGCAGGTCAGGCAGCATCGACGTTTTGGGCATAAGCCCTTCAGGGCTTCCTGAAAAAGGGCTTATGCCCGAAACGTCGATTCTCCTGCTCCTTGGATGCTGCCTGACCTGCTGCGCTTTTCCAGCAACACATTTTTCATAAATGATTTGGATGTGAGCATAAGGGGTACGTACAGTTAGTAAATTTGCAGATGACACCAAAATTGGAGGTGTAATGGACAGCGAAGAGGGTTAACTCAGATTACAACAGGATCTGGACCAGATGGGCCAATGGGCTGAGAAGTGGCAGATGGAGTTTAATTCAGATAAATGCGATGTGTTGCATTTTGGGAAAACAAATCTTAGCAGGGTATGTTGCTGAACAAAGAGACCTTGGAGTGCAGGCTCATAGCTCCTTGAAAGTGGAGTAGCAGATAATAGGATAGTGAAGGTGGCGTTTGGTATGCTTTCCTTTATTGGTCAGAGTATTGAGTACAGGAGTTGGGAGGTCATGTTGCAGCTGTACAGGACATTGGTTAGGCCACTGTTGGAATGTTGCGGGCAATTCTGGTCTCCTTCCTATCGGAAAGATGCTGTGGAACTTGAAAGGGCTCAGAAAAGATTTACAAGGATGTTGCCAGGGTTAGCGGATTTGAGCTATAGGGACAGGTTGAACAGGCTGGGGCTGTTTTCCCTGGAGCTTCAGAGGCTGTGGGATGACCTTATAGAGGTTTATAAAATCATGAGGGGCATGGATAGGATAAGGAGACACAGTCTTTTCCCTGGGGTGGGCGAGTCCAGAACTAGAGGGCATAGGTTTAGGGTGAGATGGGAAGATATAAAAGAGACCTAAGGGGCAACGTTTTCACGCAGAGAGTGGTACATGTATGGAATAAGCTGCCAGAGAATGTGGTGGAGGCTGGTACAATTGCAACAAGAAAGAGGCATTTGGATGGGTATATGAATAGGAAGGGTTTGGAGGGATATGGGCCGGGTGCTGGTAGGTGGGACTAGATTGGGTTGGGATAACTGGTCGGCATGGATGGGTTAGACCGAAGTGTCTGTTTCCATGCTGTACATCTCTATGACTCTAAGACCAAGGTATAGGGAGGGATGATCTCTTCAGAATCTGACAAGGGAGGGGAGTGGATTACACCCAGAAAGGGCATGAATGCCTGCTAATGATCCTTTGGGTGAGGATCAGGAGGACTCGATCAGTGTTATGAGAGTAGAGAAGGGATGAGCACAGAAGATGGTGCAGACACTGCTGAGGGCCCTGTCAACCATAGTAATGGGGAATCTTTGGTGGAGATTTCAGAGGCCCCCTTATAAAATCTAGCATCACTGAAACAGATTTGACAGAAACAGAATGCAATGGAAATGGGATGCAAATCATTTAACGAATAATTGTTAAATTTAATTTTGAGCAAGATCTGTAGATCGATCATCTGTGAACAATGTGGTCAAACTCATTATTTGCTGTCGAGAAGGGATTATGCCCAAAACATAAATTCCCCGGATCCTCTGATGCTGCCTGACCTGCTGTGCTTTTCCAGCACCACACTCAACTCTAATCTCTAGGATCTGCAGCTCTCAACTTTCTCCTCATTATTTGTTGTCACAGTATAGTCATAGAGCCAGAGTCATACAGCACAGAAGCAAACACTTCAGTCTAACCAATCCATGGCAAACATAGTTCCAAACTAGACTAGTCCCATCTGCCTGCTCCTGGCCCATATCCCTCTAAACTTTTTCTATTCATCTACCTCTCAATGTCTTTTAAACATTGTAATAGTATCCACATCCACCATTTCCTCAGGAATTTCATTCCACATGCAGGCCACCCTCCGAATTAAACAAAAGTGCTTATGTCTTTTATAAAAATGCTTCTCCTCTCACCTTAAAATCTGTCCCCCTAGTCTCGAAATTCCCCCATCCTAGGGAAAAGACAACTATCTATACCCTTCATTAATTCTAAAAACTTTAACCTTCCCAGTAACAATTGCAATACAAGGTTTAATGAACATGTTCCTTGTTAATGCGTGCAGAACATATTTAAAATTGTTACTGATCGAAAAACTGAATTTTTGAAATAGACATTTATACTTGACTTGATTTTCAAAAGTCCTGAAGGTGCAGCATACTCAATTTAGGAGAATACTGCCTAAATACTACACAATAATTGCACTCTTGCCAAAAAGAACAAGCTCAATCAACCAAAAGGATACAGAGCAAAAAAGGGTATTAAAGGTAAAGACTGCTCATGGACAAAGTTTTTCTGAACAACCACATTCTCTTACCTCAACTCAGTATACGTACTCAAATAATTTCCACTTGCAGAACCTTTCACAATCACAAGGAAACTCACAATTTCAAAATTTCACTGGCTACAAACTGCTGTGAAACATACAGAAAAAGGCACAATACAGAGATATCAAAGTGCCCCAAAGGCACTTGTAATTTTTGAAATACAATTGCTGTTGTAGTGAAGGTTCGCAGTCAGTTTTCAAACAGTAAAGTGCTAATTGCAACAAGATGACAGTCAGTCATGGGCCAGGATCTTGGGAGAAATCACATGCTTTTCTTAAAATAACAGAATGGCAACTTTTGCATCCAAAAACATTAAGACGACATGACTGCAGTGTCAGAGTCAGATTTTCTGTTTCAGACTTCTTTAAATGCTTATGCATTGTACATGAAATTAAACTCGCACCCTCCTGACAAATCTTCAGTGGCAGTCAAGACTACTAGTATTCCAGGTTCTACCCAATTAGTTTGAATAAATCTGAAATTATCTGGTGGCTAGTGACTTATTCCCCCCTCTCCCCAAGAGCTGACTTACACTCAAGTCATATTTCAGATACCTGGAACTTGATGGCATTAATCCAACAAACCAATATTCACCATATGAACCGAGGCAAGTGTGTACGTATAGGGATGATTTAAACAAAGAAGTCACTGAAGTAACCACTGCCTTCCCAGTATTAGCAGACTCCCATCTGCGTACATTGTAACAAGTGTCACTGACATTAATCAGCAGGAAAAAAGTTGCAGAAGAATATTTTTTCCTTCCCCAGTCTAACACATTAAATGGTATCACAACTAGCTGCTTTGTTATCTGAAATGAAAACAACAAAAGTACCAGAAACAAGCAGAGTTTCTTCAAATCTCTACAATTAAGTAGAAAATCAGACCAAGTCATTAGCCATGAGCAGCATTTGTATTCTTGTAAATCGCCACAGTTTAACAATATGGCTTTGGAGAGTAATATTCACATGTAATATTCGACAAGTCGATACCTTGTCAGTCCTCATTCCACGGACGCTCCTGCCACCACCACGTCCACGGCCACCTCGGCCCCCTCTGCCGCCACGGCCAGGGCGACCCAAATCACCAAAATTGATTTCCAGCTGGGAGGTTATATCATTTGCTGGTTTGCGGAAGTGATGTTCCAAACCAGATTCATCAGAGACCTAATAGAAAAGATATTCCGTCTGCATTTTAAACCTTAATGCATTAATTTCACAAATCACCAAACAAACACAAATATTGACATTTGCTCACTTAAACAACACACGTACTCAATATTCTCAGGAAATTCTCCAATGCATTTGGTTGCATGGAGTACCAAAAGTGTAAGTCTGCAGTTTCTCTAAAAATCTTAGATTCACTTTCACATTTAAAATCCTTCGAAAGTCTTGTGGGCCGACAGAAACAAGAATTTTAGTTAACACTGTTTTACCCATATATTTTTACTAAGCAGGTTTGATGCGATTTTAGAATTTGTTAAAGCTGAATGCAAACTAGGAAACAAGGTACCACACAAAAAAGTCTCAATCCTTCATAATTAAATTTACATAAAATTTTATTGCAAGTAAACAGCCAAGCGTACACTGTAAACTGCTTCAAGGGACAGCTTTTAATGAGCTTAAACTACATTTAAAAAATACCATCCCTGACCAAATTAGCAAATGCAATGTACTTTGTTGATTTCTAAAAATATTTCAAGCAAGGCATCACTCAGTGAACAGTGATAAAAAGCAACTTTACTCAAAAGCCCCATGAAAATTATAAAAATATAAAATGCAAGTTTTGATAAGCAGAAAGCCAAATTGCAGAATTGTGGCGCATATCCTTAATGAACCAGTACACCATAATTAACAATATTATTCCCAGCACAAAAAAGGCAAAAAAGCAAAATTACAAAGCAGCACGGAAGCCAACAACCTGGTCTGTGGCAAATTATTTTAACAGTCATCAAATTTAGAATTTGAATCAAATGAATGAGTATTAACCTCGTTTAAATGTATCACCATGCTGACGTCATACGACTATAAGGACTTGTCTAGCACAGGAAGAAATCTTTTAACAATTAAATTGCATTTACTTAAATGTAAGAGGCCTAACACGGAAGGTAGATGAACTCAGGGCATGGTTAGGAACATGGGACTGGGATATCATAGCAATTACAGAAACTTGGCTCAGGTATATACAGGACTGGCAGCTTAATGTTCCAGGATACAAATGCTACGGGAAGGATAGAAAGGGAGGCAAGAGAAGAGGGGGAGTGACGTTGTTAATAAGGGATAGTGTTACAGCTGTACTGAGGGAGGATATTCCCGGAAATACATCCAGGAAAGTTATTTGGGTGGAATGGAGAAATAAGAGGGATGATCAACTTTTTGGGATTGTATTTTAGACCGCCTAACAGTCAGTGGGAAATTGAGAAACAAATTTGAAAGGAGTTATCCGCAAGAAATATAGGGTGGTTATGGTAGGGGATTTTAATGTTCCAAACGTAGACTGGAACAGACAGTGTTAAGGGTTTAGATGGAGAGGAATTTGTTAAGCGTGTACAAGAAAACTTTCTGATTCAGTAAGTGGATATACCTAAAGGAGGTGCAAAACTTGGGACTACTCTTGGGAAATAAAGTAGGGCAGGTAACTGAGGTGCCAGCGAACATAATTCTATTAGTTTTAAAATAGTTATGGAAAGTGATAGACCGGATCTAAAAGTGGAAGTTTAAACTGGAGGGAGGCTAATTTTGATGGTACTAGGCAAGAGCTTTCAAAAGTTGATTGGGGGCAAGTGTTTGTAGGTAAAAAGATGGCTGAAAAATGGAAAGCCTTCAGAAATGAGATAATGAGAGTCCACAGACTATACATTCTTGTTAGGGTGAAAGGAAAGGCTGGTAGGTGTGTGGAATGCTATAAGTTAAGAAAAAGAAGGAAGCATGTGTCAGAGAGGACACATAGACAGGAGAGATCAAGTGAATCCTTAGAAGAGTATAAAGGCAATAGGAGTATACTTAATGGAGAAATCAGGAGAGCAAGAAGACACGAGATAGCTTTGGCAAACAGGGTTAAGGAGAAGGGTTTTCACAAATACATTAAGGATAAAAGGGTAACTAGGGAGAGAATAGGACAGCTCAATGATCAGCAAGACAGCGTTTGTGTGGAGCCGCAGGAGATAGTGGGAGATATGGAATGAGTATTCCGCATCAGTGTCTTCTATGGAGAAGGACGTGGAAGATATAGAATATAGGGAAATAGATGGTGACATCTTGAAAAGTGTCCATATCACAGATGGTGGAAGTGCTGGATGTCTTGAAATGCAAAGAAGTGGATAAATCCCCAGGACCTGATCTGTGGGAATCTAGGGAAGTGATTGCTGGGCCTAAGAAATTTGAATTAACGATAGTCACATGGGAGGTGCTGGAAGACTGAAGGTTGACTAATGTGGTGCCACTATTTAAGAATGATGCTAAGGACAAACGAGGGAACGATAGACCGATGTACCTGCCATCGGTGGTGGGCAAGTTAGAACACAGAACGTTACAGCACAGTACAGGCCCTTTGGCCCTCGATGTTGCGCCAACCTGTGAAATTAATTTGACGCCCATCTAACCTATACCGTTCCATTGTTATCCATATGTCTGTCTAATGCCCATTTAAATGCCCTTAACGTCAGGAAGTCTACTACTGCTGCAGGCAGGCCATTCCACGCCCCTACTACTCAGAGTAAAGAAATTACCTCTGATATCTGTCCGATATCTATCGTCCCTCTCAATGTAAAGCTATGCCTCCTCGTGCCAGCCTTCACCATCCGAAGAAAAAGGCTCTCACTGTCCACCCTAGCTAACCCTGATTATCTTATACATCTCAATTAAGTTACCTCTCAACCTTCTTCTCTATAACAAAAACAACCTCAGTTCCCTCAGCCTTTCCTTGTAAGGCCTTCCTTCCATTCCAGGCAACATCCTTGTAAATCTCCTCTGAACCCTTCCCAAGGTTTCCACATCCTTCATACAATGCGGTGACCAGAACTGTACACAATACTCCAGGCGCGGCCGTACCAGTGTCTTGTACAGCTGAAACATGACCTTGTGACTCTGAAATTCAATCCCCCCCCCACCAATAAACGCCACATGCCTTCTTAACAACCCTATCAACCTGGGTGGCAACTTTCAGGGATTTATGCACCTGGACACAGATCTCTCTGTTCATATACACTGCCAAGAATTTTATCATTCGTCCAGTACTCTGCCTTCCTGTTATTTTTGCAAAGTGAACTACCTCACACCTTTCCACATTAAACTCCATTTGCCACTTCAGCCTAGCTCTGCATTTTATCTACGTCCCTCTGTAACCCACATCCTTCTGCACTATCCATAACTCTGCCTACCTCAGTGTCATCCACAAATTTACTAATCCATCGTTCTACGCCCACCTCCAAACCATTTATAAAAATGACAAATAGCAGTGGCCCTGAAACAGATCCTTGTGGCATACCACTGGTAACTGAGCTCCAGGATCGACATTTCCCATCAACCAGCACCCTATGTTCTTTCAGCTCGCCAATTTCTGATCCAAACCGCTAAATCATCTTCAATCCCGAAACTCTGTATTTTGTACAATAGCCTATCGCGTGGTACCTTATCAAACTCCTTGCTGAAGTCCATATACACATTACTTTACCTTCATCCACCGGTTTTGTCACCTTCTCGAAGAACTCAATAGAGTTAGTTCAGCACAACCTACCCTTCACAAAACAGTGTTGACTATCCCTAATCAAATTAATCCTTTCCAGATGATTAAAAATCCTCTCTTGTAATCTTTTTCAACACCTTACCCACAACCGAAGTAAGGCTCACCGGCCTATAATTACCAGGGTTGTCCTGACTCCCCTTCTTAAACAATTGTTGGAAGGAATTCAGAGAGACAGGGTCTCCATGTATTTGGAAAGGCAAGGACTGATTGAGGATTGTCAACATGGCTTTGTGCGTGGGAAATCATGACTCACAAACTTGATTGAGGTTTTTGAAGTAGCAAAGAGGATTGATGAAGGCAGAACAGTGAACGTGATCTACATGGACTTCAGTAAGGCTTTCAACAAGGTTCCCCATGGGAGCTGGTTAACAAGGTTAGATCTCATGAAATACAACGAGAACTAGCCATTTGGATACAGAACTGGCTCAAAAGGAACAAGACAGAGGGTGGTGGTGGAGGGTTGCTTTTCAGATTGGAGGCCTGTCACCACTGGAGTGCCACAAGGATCACTGCTGGGTCCACTACCTTTTACCATGTACAGAAATGATTTGGATGTGAACATAGGAGCTATAGTTCGCAAGTTTGCAGATGACAGCAAAATTGGAGGTGTAGTGGACAGCAAAGAAAGTTACCTCAGATTACAACAGGATCTGGACCAGATGGGCCAAAGAGCTGAGAATTGGCAGATGGAGTTTAATTTAGATAAATGTGAGGTGCTGCATTTTGGAAAAGCAAATCTTAACAAAAATTATACACTTAATGGTAAGGTCCTAGGGAGTATTGCTGGATAAAGAGACCTTGGAGTGCAGGTTCATAGTTCCTTGAAAGTAGAGTTGCAGGTAGATAGGATAGTGAAGGCAGCATTTGTTATGCTTTCCTTTATTGGTCAGAGTTTTGAATACAGGAGTTGAGAGGTCATGTTGCAGCTGTACAGGACATTGGTTACGCCACTTTTGGAATACTGCGTGCAATTCTAGTCTCCTTCCTATCGGAATAATGTTGTGAAACTCAAAAGGGTTCAGAAAAGGTTTAAGGATGTTGTCAGGGTTGGAGGATTTGAGCTAAAAGGGAGGGGCTGAATAGGCTGGGGCTGTTTTCCCTGGTGCATCAGAGGCTGAGGGGTGACCTTATCGAGGTTTATAAGATCATGAGGGGCATGGATATGAAAAATAGACAAAGTCTTTTCCCTGGGGTGTGAGGATCCAGACTAGATTCATAGGTTTAGGGTGAAACGGACAAGATATTAAAGGGATTTAAGAGACAACATTTTCATACAGAGGGTGGTGCGTGTATGGAATGAGCTGCCAGAGGAAGTGGTGGAGACTGGTACAATTGCAACATTTAAAAGGCATCTGGATGGGATATGAATAAGAAGGGTTAGAGGGATATGGGCCAAGTACTGGCAAATGGGAAGACATCAAGCTGGGATATCTGGTCGGCATGGACAAGTTGGCTGAAAGGTCAGTTTCCGTCCTGTACATCTCTAAGGAATAATTCCACACCATGTTGACAAACTACGGGCAAGAAATAGGGATATCTACAATCTTTAGAAGTTACAGACATGCTCATTTCACGATACTGCAGGTCTGTTATTGAGCAGGATGTGATCATCACCATTTCTGCCAAAGTTGTTATATTAATATTTTTGTTCTGGGGAGAGGGGGGGATTCCACATTTTTCATTTGGTTAATGAAAGTGATAGAAATGGACATCATAAATAAAAATAGTAGACAGAAAATGTAAGGCTCTACAGCAAAGGGTCAAAATGTACTAATCCTGGAATGTTATTAATTTCTTTGCAAATATTCAAGTGAAAGAATCAGGTTGTTCTAAAATAAGATATATTTCTCAGTCAGCTGTGCAGCACAGAAACAGACACTGCAGTCCAAACCATCCATGTTGATCAGATACCCTAAATTAATCTAATCTCGTCTTACTTGCGTGCTTTGGCCCACATCCCTCTAAACCCTTCCTATTCAAATACCCATCCAGATGCCTTTTAAACGTTATCATAGTACCAGCCTCTGCCACTTCCTCTGGTAGATCATTGCATACATGCACCAACCTCTGGGCGAAAAAGTTGGCCCTCAGATCCCTTTTATATCTTTCCCCTCTCATCCTAAACCTATGCCCTCTAGTTTTCCCTATCCTGGGGAAAAGACCTTGACTAATCACTTTTTTCATACCCCTCATGATTTTACAAACCTAAGGTCACCCCGACAGCCCCAGCCTACGGCTTACACCCTCCCCTCAAATGAAGGTGCTTCCCAGATTGGACTCAGAACTGAAAAAGGTCCGTACTCAGTTACTCAACAAGAAAATACAATTTAGGAAATCACTGCATTACTATTCTTGTGCTGAACTCAAAAGAGAAATTATATTAAGGGATAGGTGTTATGATCTGTACTGACATCAGCACAAAAAAATGGACCCCCAGATATCTAGAGCAGTCAGACCATCTAATGGTGAGCAAGTATGATACAGAATTACTCCGCAGGTTGTACTGGCAGGCTCTGAATAGAGATGCATGCAGATTAAAAGACAGCTGTTATGAAATATAAATCTTCAATCTGAAGCAAGCAACCCTCAAAACAAATACAAAGAGGTTACCACAGCATCAATACATCACATATCACTTACCTCTTCCAAAAGCATCAAGTTGGAATGGTATGGAATTGCAAACTACAGAAGTTAGCCTTCATTCATGAAAAAAGTGAATCTGTGAGCCTGTTACTTTTAGGTTTTATCCCCGATTACAATTTTAAGTTAATTGGAAGTCCTCTCCCAATAGTAGAATTAAGTGAGTCAGCAGAATTCAGCTTACTACATGGTAATTTTCACAAAGAGATGATCCATCCAACTATATTGCTGATAATTCAAAATTCTTTAAATTCTTTCAATAAGCATTTTTAGTGTGAAAGGATACCGACAAATCGAGGCAGCTTTGCCAAGTTTAATAACTGCTTTCAGGCACTAAGTCCACCCATAGCAAAAATGAAAACACCAGATGACACTGCACCGGTTATTTTATATACTGATCCAAAAGGTTTACAGCACCAGTAAGTTTTGCAATGTTCCCAGACATGCTTTCACCATATAATCACATCTTTGCAGAAATTAATTTCCCACAATACTGTGTTTTAGAATGCGCCATTTTCACTTAGCTGCAGTTGGGTTTTTTTAAATGCATTATATTTAAACAGTGTCTGATTTGTAACAATCCAGCCACCCATGAGACAAAATACATGACAATGCCCAGCAGAATTATACAAAAAACTGAAGCTACAAAAGTTATAGGAAATGCATTACCGTATATTCCAAATGATGGACATCTGCCTCGCTTTCAAAACGTTTCTAGCAAACAAAATTTTACAACAATTCTGAATATCAATATTGGGCACTGACATAAATTACAAATTACAGAAAAAAGTAGATCAAAGAAATGTGTAACGAGCCTATCTTTCTCATACAATTTAGGCATTGTTATAAAGCATCAAGTTCTATATAAAGTTAAAACGAATGTGACTGGGGGTAGTGTATTGAGATGGATAGAAAATTGGTTAGCAGATAGGAGATAAAGAGCAAGAACAAATGCCTTGCTTCCCTGACTGGCAGGCAGTGACTCAATGGGTACCACAACGATGGGGACAAAAATCCCAACTACTCACAATGTCTAGTAATGATTTAGATGAGAGAACTAAATGTAATATCTGAAAATGTGCAGACGACACAAAGCTGGAAGGAAGGGTGAGCTGTGAGGAGGATACAGAAACGTTGCAGTGTAACTTAGACTGTGTGTGCAAGCACATACGGATGTAGAAAAATGTGGATACACGTGAAGTTATCCATTTCGGTAGCAAATAAGAGGACAGATTACGATTTGAATGGCTATAAACGGAGACAGGGAAATGTTCAACAAGCCCTGCGAGCTCTCGTGCACCAATTGGTAAAAGCAAGCAAGTGCAGCAGGTAACGAAGAGGAGAAACTGCATGTCGGCCTTCACAGGAAGAGGATTCAAGTGCAGGAAGGAGAATGTCATGCTGCTACTTTACAGGGCATTGGTGAGGCCACATCTGAAATAGGGTTTGCAGTTTTGATCCTCTTATCTGAGGCAATATGTTCTTGCTGTACAGGGAGTGCAGCAAAGGTTTACCAAACTGATTCCTGGAGTCGCAGGACTGATGATGTGAGACTGATTTGGTCAGGATGGTATTTACTGGAGTTTAGAAGAATGAGGGGAGATCTCAGAAACTTCTGAGAGGTTCCTGATGTTGGGGAAAAAAGTTTAAGGATGAGGGGTAAACCTTTTAGGACTGAGGACGCAAAGAAGTGCCTTCATCCAGAGAGTGATGAGCCTGTGGAATTCACTACCACAGAAAGTGATTGAGGCCAAAACAATATGCTTTCGAGCAGATAGAGGATATTGTTTTTGTGGTTAAAAGGGATCAAGGGGAATGGAGAAGGATATGGTTAGGTATTGAGATCTATGATCAACTTTGATCATGGAGAGGCTGAATGGCCTTTTCATGCTCCCATGTGTTTTCATGATTAGCAATTTACTTTTAATTTAATTCTACAAACCGAGTTTATGATTTCTAAAAAACAGTTACAATGACATTATGCTAAGCAAATGTAACATTTTAAAATACTAAAACTATTTAATGTAAGAATATGGTTTCTGTAATTCACAGCTGTGCTCAATACCTACCTCTTCAGTTTTAGGTTTGCGCAAAACAAAACCCTTCTTCCACTGACTGCTGTCACAACCCTCATTAGGTTTGCGGATATTAAACTCAGCTTTTGCTCGTTCTTTATCTTGCATGGCTTTCCACTCATCCAGGGTCATTTCCTTTGGACCTTCTTCTTTAACCTCTTCTACTTCGTTTTCCCTGTTAGACAGGGATGTATTAGGTACAGGAAGTCCTTGGATAGAAAAGTATCAAAAAGCCTCCAGATGTTCAAATGCAACAAGATCTGGACAATATTCAGGCTTGGGCTGACAAATGGCAATTAACATTAATGCCACAAATGCAAGGCAATGACCATCACTAACAATCTAACCACCGCTCCTAGAGATTCACTGAATCCCCCACTATCAGTGCCCTTGGGGTAACCATTGACCATAACTCAACTGGACTTTCTATACAAACACAGGGCTTCAAGAGCAGGTCTAGAGATAATGCAGCCAAGTAACTCACCAAATTCTGTCCATTATCTACAAGGCAGAAGTCTAGAGTATAATGGAGCACTATCCCCCTTGTATGGATGGGTGCATCTCCAAAGACACTCTGTGCCACCCTTGACAAAGCAGTCCACTTGATTGGAATGTGCTATAGATGTGCCAATCTCATAACCACTATCATCTCGAAGGGCAAGGGCAGCAGATACATGGGAACACTACTACCTGAAAGTTCCCTCCAAGGTAGTCACCATCTTGACTACAAAATATACTGCCATTTTTTCACAGTCACTAGGCCAAAATCCTGGAATTCCCTCCCCACCAGCATTGCAGGGTCAACCAACATGCAGGTCAAGGCGGCATTTATTGCCTGTCATTGCCTTTGAGAAGGAGCTCACCACCACCCTCTCAAAGGCAATGACAAACAGGCAATAAATGCTGATAAGCCTGTTTCAACTACATCTCACGAATAAATAAGAGAAAAGCTTATTCATGAAAGTTAACTGGTCCGGGGTTACCTAGCTTATCCTTCTTTTTTGAGCAATCGCAATATAAATCAACACTGCAAAATTTTATTTGATAGGGTATTTGCAACCTAATCAGTGTACTGGCAAGTTGAACATGTATTCAAATAATATTAGTTGCCCAATATCTCTTCATGCTTAATATATTTTCAATTCTACAAATATAGTCATTTTGAGTAACCCAAGCATAGTACACATTTTGTTTTAAATGAGAAATACCATGTTTACAAAACTCATTCTGCCTCAAATACCCCAATTAATAAAAAAGCCTTGTACACAAAGAATATAATAGCATGCAGGATGTAGTGTACCCAATCACATCTATACTACCTTACTACCTGCTCAACCTGTAACCAGATTGTCTAAGCACTACATTAATTTTGCCACTCTCAATCCTTGTCAATCATGGCTCATCTCTTCCGCACATTCTCCAGTCTTGCAAACTTCCTAAAGAAACTTGCAGATTTTCAACCTTTTCAATTGTTGCATTTTTCTATTACTCCTTTAACTTTGGTATTATAATGTCCAAGACATCATGTGCTTCAGCAACTTGCACTCACTTTTAGGGATTTGTGCCCACACCCAAGGTTTTAAGCACCATGCATGTGCTTTACTGAAGAAAGATTTATATCTTTATATATCGGGCGGCACGGTGGCACAATGGTTAGCACTGCTGCCTCACAGCGCCAGAGACCCGGGTTCAATTCCCACCTCAGGCGACCGACTGTGTGGAGTTTGCACGTTCTCCCAGTGTCTGCGTGGGTTTCCTCCGGGTGCTCCGGTTTCCTCCCACAGTCCAAAGATGTGCAGGTCAGGTGAATTGGCCATGCTAAATTGCCCGTAGTGTTAGGTAAGGGGTAAATGTAGGGGTATGGGTGGGTTACGCTTCGGCGGGTCGGTGTGGACTTGTTGGACCGAAGGGCCTGTTTCCACACTGCAATGTAATCTAATCTAAATTTCAACCAGGTTTTGGCAATTCCTACAGTTCTATTCACACAAGATTACAATAGAATTTGTTAAGATGCTTGTTAAAGATCTTTAACACTCATATCACTTGACAACTCACTTGTTCTCAGAGTCAACTACTTGTTGTTCATCTCCCTCAGGTGTCTCTTCAGTAACAGCTGATTGATCAAGTTCACTATGCATAGAGGAAAAAAGTCTTAGTTTTATAGGCCACACTCAGTGCAAACAAAATTAGCAAGGTTTTAAACAAGAAATAGTTTTTGTACTAACCCAAGTTCATCTTTTACTGTTCCCCAGTTGTGTGATCCACTGCCACCCCGTTTGTCTTCTGGTTTCAGGCCACTGGAAGAGAAACTACTCTCTCTATATATCTGCTGTATATACATAACTACTCAATTTAAAATAAAACTCACCAGCATTTCCAAAATTATTGGCACTTTAAAGTATTTGCATTTCAACTAATTCACTGCATTAGGTTTAGATAAAAGCTAATTTCTTATTGAACCTTAAATTAACATTCTACCTCCAGCAAATTCTGTATTCTGGAAATTCTATTTGAATTGTCAAATTAAAAAGTTACATAAGCAAAACATTTCATCTTTATTTTAACTGGCAGGTTAAAGACAAAGATTTTGTGTTTACCCATAACAATTTTAAGGCATGCATTATTGATGAAGAATTCTTTATTGCAACAATAGTTATATCAACTTACGATCGGTCACTTCCACTATGCCTGTCAAATTCACGTTTTCCACGGGAGTCAAAACCATCACTCCTTCCCAGGCCACGACCACGACCACGTCCTCTTCCACGTCCACGCAAAGGTCGGTCACGATCAACAGGCCTAGGTAAAAAGCAATAAATTAAACGCAATATAAAAATGCTCAATGCTTCAGTCATCAGAGTCACTAACCCAAAAGTCATAAATCAATTTTATTTATCCACTTGTTTATGAAAAAGATGCAAAGCAATTTCTAGAACAATGTTACAACAGACAACTCTCTCATCTCCCATTTCGTACTTCTGGACAGTTTAAGACTGCATGCTTGCAATCTAACACTTTCGACCCTTTTAATGCCTTTGTAAGCAGGATCTTCATTTAACAAACAAAAACAGAAATTGCTCAATAAATTCAACAAGTCTGGCAGCATCTGTGGAGAGAAAGCAGAGCTGGTGTTTCGATCCAATGATCCTTCATTAGAACTGGAGCAGAAACACTGACTCTTTCTCTCCACAGATGTTTCTGGACCGGAGTTTCTCCAGCAACTTGCTTTTGTTTTCAGCAGAACATCTTGACTGTTGAGTGTGTCCAACTTAATGATTCATACATTATGGAAACAGAACTTTCATACAAATATAATTGCTCAAAGTAAGATCACTGAAATTTGGCTTGGCAACATCTGAATCTACAATTTTTTTTTCCATATATCAAAAGATCATGTTTGCTTACAAGATCAGAGTTAGAAGAGCAAGAACTATGAAAACACAGGAGGACTTGATCAGTTAGATTTAGGAAAAATGCCCCGTTTTTACCAGAGATGTGAATTATTCGTGTAATTCCAGAGATGAAAGAAATGTTCAGAAAGTAACTGGTAAACAAGGGAAATTCATAAAGTATCCATGTAGTTTATAGATCAAAGAATAGGTTTTTAATTAGTTTGGATCTCCATCTGGGATCTACCAAAAGGGAGCTAAGAGCTCCCAAGAAATGTCATAGCTCAAAATAGCAGGAAGCGAGAAAGATTCCCAATAACAGTGACACTCCTTAGTTTCAATCCAAGAGAAGTGCAAGAACCCTCAAGATACTGGAATACATTGAGGAATTCTTGGATGGAATGAAGCACAGGACAGGAAGCCATTTACTAAGATTGTTCTGGTTTAAAGAAACCTTTTACTAAATAATAGTAAAGTCAGTAATATGCAGCAGGGAAAGACATAGAACCTAGAACATTACAGTGTTGCACCGAACTGCAAAACCAATCTGAAACCATCTAACCTACACTATTCCATTATGATGCATATGCTCATCCAATGACCATTTAAATAGCCTTAAAGTTGGCATTCCACGCCCTTACTATTGAGTAAAGAAACTACCCCTGACATCTGCCATATATCTATCACTCCTCAATTTAAAGCTATGTCCCCTCATGCTCACCATCACCATCCAAGGAAAAAGGCTCTCACTGTCCACCCTATCTTGAGAATGTGTACAGGGTATGAGCAGGCAGCGAAAGAGTTAAGTTTTGAGTTTTGTGAAATGAGAGATTCAGCTGAGCATGACTCAGATCAGATAAGAACTTTCAGTTAACAATAGTGTGGAGGAGGCAAGGGTAATAGGTTAACAAGGTGGAAAAGCATTCATTATGTAGACTCATTTAACAATATTGGAAGCATTCAGTATGTAAGATCAGTTTAACAAGGTGAAAAGTATTCATTATGTGAAGGCAGTTAAGGTTAAGAACATTCATTATGCAACAGCAGATGCTTAATCTTTACGATTGACACTCGCTGATTTTAACGGTCATCCAATCAATACGTATGTTGCTTAGCACCGATCCTTGTGGCACTCCACTGGTCACAGGCCTCCAGTCTGAAAAACAACCCTCCACCACCACCCTGTTTTCTACCTTCCAGCCAGTTCTGTATCCAAACAGCTAGTTCTTTCTGTATTCAGTGAGATGTAACCCTGACAACCAGTCTCCCATGGAGAACCTTGTCGAACGCCTTACTGAAATCCATATTGATCACATCTACCGCTCTGTCCTCAATTCTCTTTGTTACTTCTTCAAAAAACTCAATCAAGTTTGTGAGACATGATTTCCCACATACAGAGCCATACTGACTATCCCTAATCAGTCCTTGCCTTTCCAAATACATGAACATCCTGTCCCTCAGGATTCCCTCCAACAACTTGCCCACCACCGACATCAGGCTCACTGGCCTATAGTTCCCTGGCTTGTCCTTACCACTTTTCTTCAACAGTGGCACCACATTAACCAACCTCCAGTCTTCTGGCACCTCACCTGTGACTATCGATGATACAAATATCTCAGCAAGAGGACCAGCAATCACTTCCCTAGCTTCCCATAGAGTTCTAGGATACACCTGATCAGGTCCTGGGGACTTATCCACTTGTATGCAGTGCTCAAGCAAGCGAAGCCTTCAACACTTGTATTCACAGTCAGAGGCTGAGGAGTGATCTTATAGAGGTTTATAAAGTCATGAGGGGCATGGATAGGATAATAAATAAATAGGGAAATCATGTCTCACAAACTTGATTCAGTTTTTTGAAGAAGTAACAAAGAGAATTGAGGAGTCCAGTGAAGGGAAAAATATAAAAGGGACTTAAGGGGCCACCCTTTCACACAGAGGGTGGTGCATGTATGGAATGAGCTGCCAGAGGAAGTGGTGGAGGCATGTACAATTACAGCATTTAAAAGGTATTTGGATGGGTGTATGAACAGGAAGGGTTTAGTGGGATGTGGGTCAAGTATTTGCAAATGGAACTAGATTAGGTTAGGATATCTGGTCAGTTAGGACGAGTTGGATGGAAGGGTCTATTTCCATGCTGTACATCTTTATGACTATCTGGATACTACGCCCTGTAAAATGACTATAATTCATTAAGAATCTGCTGTTCCAGACAAAAGACCAAGATCTCATGTTCCTGTGCACATGGATGATCATTCTTTCTCCCTCCAGGACCTGGAATAAACATGAAGGAGGTCAAATAATACGGAGTCTCTGAGCAATTTGCTTTAAGTGTGTGTGTACGCGCGTGCGTGTGTGTGGTGGGGCCGCGGTGGGGGTGGCGCGGACAGGACTACAATCTAATCATCCGATCTTCTATGTCTCAATTAAGTCACCTCTTAACCATCTTCTGTCTAACGAAAACAGCCTCAAGTCCCTCAGCCTTTCCTCATAAGACCTTCCCTCCATACCAGCAACATCTTGATAAATCTCCTCTGCACCTTTTCCAATCCTACCACATCCTTCCTATTATGCAGCGACCAGAACCATACACAATACTCCTTGTGCAACCGCATCAGAGTTTTGTACAGCTACAACTTGGCCTCATGGCTCTGAAACTCAATCTCTCTACCAATAAAAGCTAACTGTACACCTTCTTAACAATCCTATTAACTTGGGTGGCAACTTTCAGGGGTGTGTGTACTTGGACACCAAGATCTCTCTGCTCATCCACACCAAGAATCTTATCTTTAGCCAAGTACTCTGTATTCCTGTTACTCCTTCCAAAGTGAATCACCTCACACTTCACCACATTTAAACTCCATTTGCCACCTCTCAGCCCAGCTCTGCAGCTTATCTGTGTCCCTTTGTAACCGACAACGTCCTTCCGCACTGCCACAACCCCACCAACTTTAATGTCATCCGCAAATTTATTAACTCATCCTTCTACGTCCTCATTCAGGTCATTTATAAAAATGACAAACAGCAGTGGCCCCAACACAGCTCCTTGTGGTACACCACCAGTAACCGAACTCCAGGATGAACATGTTCTATCAACCACATACTGTCTTCTTACAACTAACCAATTTCTGATCCAAACCGATAAATTACCCTCAATCCTATGTCTCCATATTTTCTGCAATAAGATCCTTCAGTCCAATTCATCCATGCCAACCAGATATCCTAATAAATCTAGTTCCATGTGCCAGCATTTGACCCATTTCCCTCTAAACCCTTCCTATTCTTATACCCATCTAGATGCCTTTTAAATATTGTAACTGTACCAGCCTCCACCACTTTCTCTGGCAGCTCATTCCATATACGCACCACCATCTGCGTGAAAAAGTTGCCTCTTAGGTCCTTTTTAAATCTGTTCTCTTTCACCTTAAACCTATGCCCTTGAACTTTTGACTTCCCCACACTAAGGAAAAGACCTTGCCTATTTACCCTATCCCTCAATTTTATAAACCTAAGGTCACCCCTCAGCCTCCACCACTCCAGGGAAAATGACGCGAGTCTATTCAGCTTTTCCCAAAAGCTCAAACCCACCAAGCCTGGCAACATTCTTGAAAGTCTTCTCTGAACCCTTTCAAGTTTCACAACATCCTTACAGATGCAAAGATTCACAAATGATATGCTAGAGCTTCGCTACGTACACAAATTGCCTGAGGTTTAGTGATAGCAATCCAAGTTTGATACAAGTAGAGTCGGAAGGCCTCAGAAGCTTTAGATGGGCAAGTGGCTTTTAGAGCTGAAAATGTGTTGCTGGAAAAGCGCAGGTCAGGCAGCATCCAAGGTACAGGAGAATCGACGTTTCGGGCATAAGCCCTTCTTCCAGCAACACATTTTCAGCTCTGATCTCCAGCATCTGCAACCCTCACTTTCTCCTTGAAGTGGCTTTTAGATCAGAGTACACAAAGTTCAATATAGCAACTTACATTTATGTGGCACCTTTAATGTAATATAATGTTATCATGGTGCTTCACAGCATTTTAAGACACCAAGAGCATGGAATTCAAGAACTGTCAGGACTGAATTCGAATAACAAATCCAGAGATAATAAAGTAAGTGGATATTGATGAACGAATAAGATGGTGCTTAGCACAGGAGCGTTGAAGGGGATAAAGTAATTCTCCAATACTAAAATGCACATACTGAGCTATGTTTTAAACGGAGGCTTCCCAGTTCGCTATTGCAAGACTCTTAAGAATCAAACTTTGAACTACGCAAAAACATATTTCAGTCATTGCTCTGTACAAACTTTCAAGTATATACCAAAAGAAAATGACCATATATTTGCATAGCAAAAAGTAAAATATAAGTTAATAGGTTGCGCTCACGACTCACAAACAGAATTTCATCTGTCACTTCAACATAGCACTGAGGGAGTGCTATTCTGTTGCAGTCATCCTCCTTCAAAGGGATTATTAAATCAATATGTAATACACCTGATCGCAGAGACATTTACTTTTTTTGGATATTTCTCTCAACAATTTTTTTAAAAATTGGACCATTTAACTCATTGCAATTTGTTGGATCCTACATATGCACAATGGCTCCATAGCAAACATAACTGTACCAAAACAAATCGTCACGAGAAACATTTGCAACACACCCCAAAAGATACAGATCTTGTATAAACACAAACATATTTTTACACAATCAGATTAATTAGAAGAACAGCTTTTTCAAGAATTATTCATGAGATGAGCGAGTCGCTGGCTAGGACAGCATTTATTGCCCACCCCTAAATGCCCAGAAGACAGTTAATAGTCAACCACATTGCAGTCACGTATAGGTCAGACCAGATAAGGATGGCAGTTTCCTTCCCAAATGGCCAGTGAATCAGGTGGAGTTTCCCACAATCAACAATGGCTTCATGGTCATCAGAGTCTTATTTAAAATTGAAATCAAATTCCACCATCTGCCATGTTGTTATTCGAATCCGGGCCCTAGAACATCCTAAATGATGGCTTTCATGTGATAAATTGGAGAAAAGAAGCTATCAAGAAACAGGTAGGAAGATCATAACTGAACATTTAACAGGAAATGCCACATTCATAAATGCACGCACACAAGTCTTTATTTTTCCCATAATATGAACAGGGAGCCACCTACACTACCCAAAGGATCACTGCCAAGTATCTATTAAAATATTGAATATAGGACAGTGTTGAAATAGCATCTCAAAAATACTGAAAAATACAGGATAGTGTTTAAATAGCAACTGTGATTGAAACATTTACAGTAATTGTGTGATGGCAGTGTCCAGCAACTATACTTCAGGTGAAGCACCCAGCCAACTATATAAAATGCCATTTCCATGGTGGAGATACAAAGAACCCAACTCTGATGCAGTACATTAATACTTGTAGAAGGTGAAATTATGGCAACTAAGTTTCAGAGGCACATAGTGTACAGAGTAAATTCTGAATTACAACCACATTTTTAAAAAATGCACATCAAGAATATTCACTGTAATAAAGACTACCCTAGAGAATGTTCAGAGCAGAACTCCATATGAAAGGAGTGAGTGTACTGAATATACCCAGGAAGGGTTTTGGAAATGTCCGAGTTGCATTAGAGTTACAACTCTGTGACCATTGCTTCACTAATCTTCGCCAAAGTGGGAACTAGCCCCAAATACAGATTTGCCTGCTATGTTTTTTTCTCTTGTTACAGACAGGTCACTTATTAAAACATAGAGTCATAGAGATGTACAGCATGGAAACAGACCTTTCGGTCCAACCTGTCCATGCCAACCAGATATCCCAACCCAATCTAGTCCCACCTGCCAGCACCCAGCCCTTATCCCTCCAAACCCTTCCTAGTTATATACCCATCCAAATGTCTCTTAAATGTTGTAATTGTACCAGCCTCCACCACACCCTCTGGCAGCTCATTCCATACACGTACCACCCTCTGCGTGAAAACGTTGCCCCTTAGGTCTCTTTTATATCTTTCCCCTCTCACTCTAAACCTATGCCCTCTAGTTCTGGACTCCATGACCCAGGGAAAATACTTTGTCTATTTATCCTATTCATGCCCCTCATAATTTTGCAAACCTCTATAAGGTCACCCCTCAGCCTCCGATGCTCCAGGGAAAACAGCCCCAGCCTATTCAGCGTCTCCCTGTAGCTCAAATCCTCCAACCCTGTCAACATCCTTGTAAATCGTTTCTCAACCCTTTCATGTTTCACAACATCTTTCCGATAGGAAGGAGACCAGATGTGCACGCAATATTCCAACAGTGGCCTAACCAATGTCCTGTACAGACGCAACATGACCGCCCAACTCCTATACTCAATACTCTGACCAAGAAAGCATACCAAACGCCTTCTTCACTATCCTATCTACCTGCAACTCCATTTTCAAGGAGCTATGAACCTGCACTCCAAGGGCTCTTTGTTCAGCAACACTCCCTAGGACCTTACCATTAAGTGTATAAGTAATGCTAAGATTTGCTTTCCCAAAATGCAGCACCTCGCATTTATCTGAATTAAACACCATCTGCCCCTTCTCAGCCCATTGGCCCATCTGGTCAAGATCCTGTTGTAACCTGAGGTAACCCTCTTCGCTGTCCACTACACCTCCAATTTTGGTGTCATCCGCAAACTTACTAACTGTACCTCTTATGCTCGCATCTAAATAATTTATGTAAATGACAAAAAGTAGAGGACCCAGCACCGATCCTTGTGGCACCCCACTGGTCACAGGCCTCCAGTCTGAAAAACAACCCTCCACCACCACCCTCTGTCTTCGACCTTTGAGCCAGTTCTGTATCCAAATGGCTAGTTCTCCCTGTATTCAAAGTTTGTGTGAAGATTTGTAGCTCAGGTGCTCGTTGTTGTGGTTCCGTTCGCCGAGCTGGAAGTTTTTGTTGCAAACGTTTCGTCCCCTGGCTAGGCGACATCATCAGTGCTTGGGAGCCTCCTGCAAAGCGCTTCTTTGATGTTTCCTCCAGTGTTTATAGTGGTCTGTCCCTGCTGCTTCCGGTTGTCAGTTTCAGCTGTCCGCTATAGTGGTTGGTATATTGGGTCCAGGTCGATGTGTTTGTTGATGGAGTTTGTGAATGAATGCCATGCCTCTCGGAATTCCCTGGCTGTTCTCTGTCTGGCTTGCCCTATGATAGTAGTGTTGTCCCAGTCGAATTCATGTTGCTTGTTGTCTGCGTGTGTGGCTAAGGATAGCTGGTCGTGTCGTTTCGTGGCTAGTTGATGTTCATGTATGCGGATTGTTAGCTGTCTTCCTGTTTGTCCTATATAGTGTTTTGTGCAGTCCTTGCATGGTATTTTGTACACTACATTAGTTTTGCTCATGTTGGGTATCGGGTCCTTCGCTCTGGTGAGTTGTTGTCTGAGCGTGGCTGTTGGTTTGTGTGCCGTTATGAGTCCTAGGGGTCGCAGTAGTCTGGCTGTCAGTTCCAAGATGCTCCTGATGTATGGTAGTGTGGCTAGTCCTTTTGGTTGTGGTATGTCCTCGTTCCGTGGTCTTTCTCTTAGGCATCTGTTGATGAAGTTGCTCCCTGGATTCCATGAGATCTAACCTTGCTAATCAGTCTCCCATGGGGAACCTTGTCAAACGCCTTACTGAAGTCCATATAGATCACATCTACTGCTCTGCCCTCATCAATCTTTTTTACTTCTTCAAAAAACTCAATCAAGTTTGTGAGACATGATTTTCCACGCACAAAGCCATGATGACTATCCTGAATCAGTGCTGAAAAAGCGCAGCAGGTCAGGCTGCATCCAAGGAGCAGGAGAATCGACGTTTCGGGCATAAGTCCTTCTTCAGGAATGAAGCGCAGAAGGGCTTATGCCCAAAACGTCGATTCTCCTGCTCCTTGGATGCTGCCTGACCTGCTGCGTTTTTTCAGCAACACATTTTTCAGCTCTGATCTCCAGCATCTGCAGTCCTCACTTTCTCCTATCCTGAATCAGTCCTTGCCTTTCCAAATACATGTACATCCTGTCCCTCAGGATTCCCTCCAACAACTTGCCCACCACTGACATCAGGCTCACCGGTCTATAGTTCCCTGGCTTGTCTTTACCGCCCTTAAACTGTGGCACCACGTTTGCCAACCTCCAGTCTTCCGGCACCTCACCTGTGACTATCGATGATACAAATACCTCAGCAAGAGGCCCAGCAATCACTTCTCTAGCTTCCCACAGAGTTCTCAGGTACACCTGATCGGGTCCTGGGGATTTATCCACCTTTAACCGTTTCAAGACATCCAGCACTTCCACCTCTGCAATCTGGACATTTTGCAAGATGTCACCATCTATTTCCCTACAGTCTATATCTTCCATATCCCTTTCCACAGTAAATACTGATGCAAAATATTCATTTTGTATCTCCCCCATTTTCTGTGGCTCCACACAAAGGCCGCCTTGCTGATCTTTGAGGGGCCCTATTCTCTTCCTAGTTACCCTTTTGTCCTTAATATATTTGTAAAAACCCATATTTGTGAAAAATGGATTACAAGATTACTTAAGTATCTCAAGAATCAACTAGCGTAGGATTAATGCCACAACTGGCTCATTTTGGTATTATTAAATAACCATTATTAAAACCAATGAACTATAAACCACTATAGTCAGTTTTTTGGTCGAAGCGGTTTACTAGTCTGTTATATTCAGAAGGCAAGTTAAGAAACTGAATATATGCTGAAGCTACTAGTATTATTAATGACCAACAAGCTACCCTGCTAATTATTCTGCCCAACTGCATTTTGAGTCTACCTATAGCAAATGGGCTGCAGCAATTTATGAATGCACTCGTCACTATCCTCAAGGAATGGGTACTGAATGCTAGTTCAGCCATTAATATCCACATTTGCACAAGTGAATTAAAACTATTGTTCAAACTATTCTTTTTCAGAAACAGCTATGTTTCCTTTCTCTCAGGGTCATGAACAAGAACTCATGGAGTAACAATAAAAAGAATCCCAAAGAGAAACTTACAGGGATAACTTGGACAAAAGAAAAATATGAATACATAATGATCAAGAATAAATGTTAGAAAATCAGTGTTTGGTCAAATAGAACTTCAGAATTGTGTTAAAAAGCACACACATCAGGACAATATGCAAGAATACCAATAAAAGAGAAAAACATTTATATTGTACAAGAGGAGAGTGCTAACTGGTTAATAAATAGGCTGATTGTCAATTAATAGCGTAGTTGCCAATGAACTTTTGCATTCTTCAGGGCAACATCACGATCAAGGGTCCACTTGCCAATAAATCAGCCTTACTCTTATAGTACAAACGTTGGTTTTCTCCTTTATTGATATGCTTGCAACTGTCCTGATGAATGCTAGGCTAAAAGCTTCAAAATGCCAAAGTGTTTAAAATAAAAGGGACAAACAGGTATATAAAAAAAGTGGATGTAACTTTTCAATATGCCAACCTTTGAGTACTGCAGCAACTCATGATACTTCTGAAAACTCCTACCCTTTCCTGTCAACACAAAGGAAGAAACAACTATGTCACGTGAATACCATCACCAACCACTAACATCCTGACCTGGGGAACATGTAAGTACTTCATAATCAAGAGTTCTCACACAAGTCCTTATCCAACTGTGGTGTCACTAATGCAATTCAACATGTGAAGTCCCCAACAGTCCCTCTGAGAGTTGCTCACAAATCAGCCCTTAAAATTATGGTGTATGGACAACTTATAGGAATTGAAGTCTTAAAGCAAATCAACTGACACACCAGAAAATAAAAGGGAAGGTTGATCAGGACTACTGGTGTTGAAGAGATCAGGGTAAGAACTAATGGGTGATCGATGTGGTCTTCCCAGCATTATCCATATATTAAAAGCCAATTCCATCATCAACAAAAAAAAAAGTACCTCATTAGGCAATAGTGTAACACAACTCAATATAGGTGCCTCTCAGTGCAAAATGATCTCATCTTCAAAAACTATGCTCAAGTAAAACTCCAAAAGGTGTTCTGCATTCAGCCAGTCAATTGTCTAAGGGTCCAGAAATTCCACTGAACTTCCAAACATATTACTTGACAACAGTAAACTGTAGAAAACCATTTTAAAAATGCATTTCTACTTCCAACATTATTGGCAAAGATTTAATCAAAACATAACCTACAGTACTGACTGCAGCTTAGACTGCAGTTTTAATTTTAAACTTGATGATCAGAGGATACAATGTACTTACCAGCAATGAAATGTTTCCAAACAGACACCCTGAAATACTATTTACATCATAATGATCACATGACAGACCCAATTTTATACTGCAAGGTACTGTTCCAAGAGCAGCCTGCTGACTGCAACTGAAATCATGTAAACAAAGTGAATGCTATAAGAAGGTACAATCACATAGATCAATAGCATTGAAATGTGCTCCTGGTTAAAAATAAGTCTCAAAATGTATTACCAAATCTTAATTCTTACCATTGAGGTAATAAAAAGAGGCTTCACATCCTGAATTTCAAAACTAATAGGTACTTCTAGGTATAATCTTCCAGCCAATGTAGTCACAGCATGAAGATATTCCTTACAGTTCTACAATGAATTCTTACTTTCAATTTAACAAGACGACCAACTTAGCAGTAGTTAAAATATTGTAAATCAAGAAATTTTCATTGTAGAACATTTCATTATGAGATGAAAGTTCAGGCAAGAATGGTTTAAACCAACCTGGCAAGTTCTTAATTTGGAACAGTACTAAGAAAACAGATGTTTACTTGGATACATCAAACAACAGAGAAATGTTCAAATACAATATTGCTGGAAGTGCTATCTTCATACTTTTGTAAACAGTTGAAACATCAACATGACATCACATCAGGCCTTTAGCAAAGTTATTAAAAATGAAATTAAAAAGGTGCTGGAGAACCAAGTTGTTATACTTGTAATTAGATATTTCTATCTACTCTGGAAAATTAGCCTGCACTTCCACTTCTAAACATTGGTGGCATTTCAACATCCAAGCTCGCCAATGTATAAAACAAAACTAAAAATTCTGTTACTAAATAGAGAATCTGGAATTTTTTTAAAATATTTACTTAATTTTGTAAGAATACCACTTGCCACGAATGTTTTTCATGAACAAACAACCAACTCTCACAATACATTAAAATATCCTTGCTCTTTCTGATCTGTACAGATATTACACCTCAATTACCTTTTCTCATGCTGAAATATACCTTCGAAGGATCACAACTGCAGATCTATCAAATACAAGTGAGCTGTGACGCAAATAATATTCCAAATTTGAACATGTTTAGCTGTGTTCTGACACCACCCCACATGATCAGGTACACCATACATTAAGTTCACAGAGTCATTACAACTTAGGTGCCCAAAAGCAAGGAAGGAGACCTCTAACCTCCATTCTTCATTGAAGTACATAATTACATTCTAATACAACTAATCAACCCATACAGACATATTCAAGTTCAGGTACATTTCAGATAAGTCTTTGCAATTTTCTCATTATTGACCTCAAGGATGACTCGCCTCCATCCTTGTTTAATGGGGTGAGACGGAATATGCGAATTGCAGATTTGCCATGTGAAATTGGATGTTTGAAGAGGTGGCTAGATAGTTTGGATGTTTGTGCACTCCTTTCAACATCTTGACATGTCTAGTGCTGACAAAACAAAGATTTGTAAAACCATTCATTTTGAAATCAAGAGTCATGCCAGCTCTCTTATTAAAATCCACCTTCCCTTCTTTCCAACTGGAAGTGCATACCTGTGATTTGCAGATCCTTTCCAGGTCAATCACAAAATAACTTGAACTTGCTTACTTACTCCTGAAGCCAAAAATGTCTGAGTAACAAGAGCTGTGTGTGGGACAAATGAGCAGCTGAAGACGTGCCACTTGGATATCCTAGGAATCAGATCAAGCATGCTGAGCTGGTATGGGTCAATATCATGTTATGAGGTCAGAGTGGAGCCAATGACTGCAGCCTACAGATGCTATTAATAGCAGCATTATGGTGTAGGGTAAATGACAGGAACAGACCACTCATGCCAAACAAGACATATTGTTTATGCTCGACTCAAGTCTCTGGCAGTTTTTTCTCCCCTACCAAATTCAAGAATTGTAACGAAATATTCCCTGTTATAAGTTTGCATCATTCTCCCTTAAATTAATACTATTCTCTTCAACCACTACTTGAGATGTCAAGTGCCACATTCTTACCACTGTACAGATAAAGGACTCGCTTCTGAATTCACATTGAATTGCTTGATAAATCTCATTTTGGGAACATTTAAATTATGCTCTTTGCACAAGTAGAGTAGGCAGAGAACTTTAAGAGTCTTTAATAATTTTAAAAATCACAATTAAATCACCCTCCAAAGAAACATGGCATGTTCATCCTTTCCTGATATGTATATTCATGCATTCCAGTCATCATCTCCTGCGTGTCTATATCCATAAGACATAGAAGAGGAGGCAAGGCCATTCAGCCCATCAAGTCCACTGCATCATTTAATCATGGCTGATAGGCGTTTCAATTCCACTTACCCGCACCCTCCCTGTAGCCCTTAATTCCTTGCAAGACCAAGAATTTATCAATCTCTGCCTTGAAGACACCCAACATCCCAGCCTCCACTGCGCTCCCTGGCAATGAATTCCACAGGCCCACACACTCCAGCTGAAGAAATGTCTCTTTTCCATTCTAAATTGACTCTCTCTAATTTTAAGGCTGTGCCCATGGGTCCTAGTCTCCCCACCTAACAGAAACAACTTCCCAGCATCCACCCTTTCTAAGCCATGCATTATCTTGTAAGTTTCTATTCGATCTCCCCTCAACGTTCTAAAACAGGAATTCCTTTCTGTAAACAGGAATCAGAACTAAATGACAAACCCAGAGTGTGACCAAACCAAAGTTCAACACAGCAAATTATTTCAAATTTTCAATTTGATTCTTAGTGAAATAAAATGTATTTGATTTGCTTTTTATTAAAATGGCTTGGCTAACCTGTAATGCAACTCCGAGTGGTCACAGCATATGTGCAGTCAGCGACTGTACTTTCCTTCCGTGCTCTCCCCTGTCCTTCACCACCAAGAGACGTTTACACATAACAAGTAAAATTTATCATCCACAAATTTACAAATTAATTCAAAGTCAAGAATCACCAAACAGTCGAGTTACACAGCACAAAAACAGACCCATCCATCCAACACGCCCATGCTGACCAGATATCCTAAATTAATCCAGTCCCATATCCCTTTAAATTCCTCCTATTTGTGTACCCATCCAGATGCCTTTTAAAGGCTGTAATTGTACCATCCTCGACCACCACCTCTAGCAGTTTGTTCTATATATGCACCACCCTGTGGAAAAAAGTTGGCCTTTTAGGTTCCTTTTAAATCTTTCCCCTCTCACTTTGATACTATGCCCTCCAATTTTGAACTCACCTATTCTGGGAAAAAGACCTTGGCTATTCACTCTATACATGCTTCTCATGATTTATAAACTTCTATAATGGCATCCTTCAACCTCCAATACTCCAAGGAAAAAAGCCCCAGTCTATTCAGTCTCTCCCTATAGCTAAACCCTCCAATCCTTGCAACATCCTTGCAAATTTTTTCTGAACTGCTTCAAATTTAACATCTCTCTGTAGCAGGGAGACAAGAACTGAACACATTCTAAAAGTGACCTCAATGTCCTGCACACCTGCAAAGTGACATCCCAAACTCAAATGCTCTGACCAACGAAGGAAAGCACTTCAGGCACCTTTTACACCACTGGAAACCAGAGACTCCACTTTCAAGGACAATGCACCTGCAACCCTAAGTCTTTGTTCGACAACACTCCCCAGGGCCCTATCATTAACTGTATAAGTCCTACTGAGTTTGCCTTACCAAAATGCAACATCTCATTTATCTAAATTAACTATCCTCCACCACTCAAACCATAGAACCATCTGATCAAGATCCCATTGTACTCAGATATCCTTTTTAAACTATCTACACCACCACCAATTTTGGTGTTACCTGCAAACTTACTAACCATATATCCTATCTTCACATCCAAATCATTTGGTGAAGAGCAGAGGTCCAATAAGTACTGTGAAACACAAACAAAAACAGAAATTGGCTTGCAGAAATTCAGCAGGTCTGGTAACATCTGTGGAGAGAAAGCAACATTAACATTTCAGGTCCAGTGACCCTTCAGACTGTTTTTAAGGTTTCCAGTATCCGCAGATCTTGGGTTTATTTTATCTGTGAAACACATCCACCTTCTCCCATTCTAAATAACTGTTATTCCCATAATTACTTAATGTCTTGAGTAATCCATTTTGTCACTTCTTCCCCAAACTCCAGATAAATTACACTTACTGCATTACCACTGACTAGACTGCTAACTCATTGAAACAAAAATCAAGGTATGTCAAACAATTTTCATTTTTGAAATCCATGGCATTTCCAATTTAGGTGCTCTTCTTTACTAGGGATGTTATTATTTTCACAGAACTGATGTTACACTGATTTGTCCATAACTCAAGACATGTTCTATTTCCCACCTCTTAAATACAGGAATTACGATAGTTATCTAACAGTCCTCATACACTACTCCTTAATGCCTCTTATCTTTTCCAATTGTTCGAAAATACATGATGCAATCCACCCAGACCAGAGGCTGCAATTTTGCAGTCTAATTACTTTACTCAGCACGTCCTTTTGTTATCCTTGATGAACATGGCTCATTGCTCACACCATTCAATGCCATCTGTACCATGCTACTGCTTTCCAGGTTTATGCAGCAAGTTGCAAATCTATTATCGATGTCTGCAAACATTATCCACATAGACTGATGAGGAATATGCCAAGATTTCTTTTCACATCTGCACTGCAGGTTAGACCATGTTAGATTACACAACTAAGTAAACATCAACTGCTACTATTACTATTTCTGATTGAAAACTAACAAGATGAATTGCAGTTATACAGTCATAGTGATGTACAGCATGGAAACAGGCCCTTTGGCCCAACTCGTCCATGCCATACAGATATTCCATGCCAATCTAGTTCCCTGCCAGCACTTGGCCCATATCCCTCCAAACTCTTCCAATTCATATAACCATCCAGATGCCTTTTCAGCATTGTAATGTTGTGCCTCCACCACTTCCTCTGACAGCTCATTCCATACACGTACCACCCTCTGAATGAAAAGATTGCCTCTTAGGTCTCTTTTATATCTCACTCCTCTCAATCTAAACCTATGCCCCGTGGTTCTGGACTCCCCTATCCCTGAGAAAAGACTTCTTCTATTTATCCTATCCATGCCCCTCAAATTTTATAAACCTCTATATGGTCACCCCTCAGCTCCAGGGAAAACAGCCCCAGCCTATTCAGCCTCTCACTATAGCTCAAATCCTCCAACCCTAGCAACATCCTTGTAAACGTTTTCTGAACCCTTTCAAGTTTCAGAACATCATTCCGATAAGGAGGAGACCAGAATTGCACACAATATTCCAAAAGTGGCTTAACCAATGTCCTGTAGAGCCACAACATGACCTCCCAATTCCTGCATTCAATACTCTGATCAATAATGGAAAGCATATCAAACGCCTTCTTCACTATCTTATCTACCTGCGACTCCATTTTCAAGGAGCTATTAATTAAGGTCTCTTTATTCAGCAACACTCCATGGGACCTTACCATTAAGTGTATAAGCCCTGCTAAGATTTGCTTTCACAAAATGCAACACCTCACATTTATCTAAATTAAACTCCATCTGCCACTTCTCAGTCCATTGGCCCACCTGATCAGCATCCCGTTGTAATCTGAGGAAACCTCCAATTTTGGTGTCATCTGCAAACTTACTAACTATACCTCTTATGCTCACATCCAAGTTCACTACTATCTCACTGCAATTAAATATTTTAAATATCGGTCCATGAAATATTTCACAAATCAGTACATTTGATTTCTTAATTAGAAAGGGAAAACAGGAGAGAAGTGGATGAAATTGTCTATTAACTGTTTAAGTGAAGTTTCATCAACAAAACCTGCAATCTGTCCCAGCATACCCATAATTTGTCACTGAACAACATGTTGATGAAATATCATGGTAACTATGAATAAAAATACAGAACAATGTCAAATATTAAGATAGTGAAGAGACATGGCAGCAAGGATCAGGAATCTGACATGCAACACTTACTATGTAATCATAAATGAATCACTTAGATGGAGGTCAGATTAGTAAACTATTTGAAAAGGAGTCCCTTAAATTATTCATGCTTGCAAATAGTTGTATACCACGTTCCATTACTATATCACATTCACATCTATGGCCCTTAAAGGCTAAATACCATTGGTTCACTGTTTGGAAGTCCAAAAGACTCACCATGTTATAATTAGATTAGATTTTCTACAGTGTGGAAACAAGCCCTTTGGCCCAACGAGTCCACACCGACTTTCCGAAGAGCAACCCAACCAGACCCATCTCCCTCTGATGAATGCACCTAACACAATGAGCAATGTAGCATGGCCAATCCACCTGACCTGCACATCTTTAGATTGTGGGAGGAAACTGGAGCACCCGGAGGAAACCCATGCAGACACTGGGAGAATGTGCAAACTCCACACAGACAGTCACCCGAGGTTGGAATCAAACCTGAGTCTCTGACGCTGTGAGGCAATAGTGCTAACCACTGAGCCACCATGCCGCCAGTGGCAAGTTTGGGCTGGAAAGGCTAATTGAGCTAAGATCAAATCAGATATTGTATGATGGTGCAGGCTCAAGGGTGAAAGCGCGTACAATCTTGTTATTTAAGAAATATTTAGACCCTGCAGTGCTAACCACTGAAACACTGTGTTCCCCTCGTCTCCAGCAGATTTTGGAAGCAAATGTAACAAAAAGAACATCATAAGAACTACCTGATCTCATCAACTGTATTATACATTTGGTACAACCAAGCATAAGTTGAAAAATTTGAAGTTTTTGTCTCACTAAATGAGGTAAAAGTATATTATTTTGCATAAATAAATGATTCTTAACCATCCATAGCACACAAAAATATATCCAATTAAATTAATTTAAGAATACTCTAATAGAAAGGTCAACCTACAACAGTAATAGATCTCCTTCTACAAACCATATTGAACCACCTTCAGGACATTTTGCACATACTTTTCAGAGGAGAATTCACCACCATCAGCTTTTTCTTCAATAGGTCTATCAAAGCGTCGTTCACGAGGTGGTGGTCTTCTGTCTGGCCTCCTTTCACCAGGTTTCCCTTCACCTTGAGACTGCTGCTGCTCAGGCTTCCTGCCAACCCTTCTGACACCTAAAATACAAGTTTATAAATGGTGAGGCATGAGGGTTAAAACCACACTGCCAGTGATTTATACCATTTGACGCTAAGATAGACATTGCTCCCAAGGAGCAAAATATTCTGTAAAATACAATCATACTCAAATTTCAGGTAGCAGCAGCATCCTAGGTCTAGTTTAAAATTAAAAATCTGTCTTTTGACATCTTCAGAAACAGTAATTTTCCCTCCTCTCTCAGATGTCGAAGAAATTGCAATGCATCAAGGGTTAAATTAAAAACTAATGATTAAAATATGTTTAAATAAAAACTGAAGGAATAAATTTGCCTTTGTATTGGGTCCTTTAATCGTTATGTGCCCCAAAGGCCTTCAGGCCAATGCAGGCAGACATGGCAGCCAATACGCTCTCAGCATGGTTTAACAAATCACAAAAGATATATGACCAAAGAATCGGATTTGTCACAGCTCAATAAGAATTTCCTGCTTTTCTGGTTATAATTTCCAACAGATCAAAATGAGGCACGCCTCAGCGATACATTGAAGTGATACCTCTATGATGTGGTTCTTGCATCGTGTTTGAACCGCAGTCCAAGGAAGGAATATTGCTACAAGCATAGCACAAATAAAAAATTGTTGGAGAAACTCAACAGGTCTGGCAGTATCTGTTACAGGAAAGTATTTTGCATCCAGTGACCCTGCTTTAGAATCAGACCCAAAAGATTAACTCTGCTTTCTCCCCAAGATGCTGCCAGACCTGTTGAGTGTCTCCTTCACTTCAGATTTCAAGAATCTGCGGTTGTTTTAATTTTACAGCGCAATTAAAGCCTGGCTGTAGTTAACAATATACAGTTCATACTCAAAAGCAAATCCAATTCTACGTTACCACAGATTTGCCTATTTAGTCAACAAAGTGTAATTCCTGGATTTTTATACAAAATCTTTGTAACAAAGCAAAATAATAAATTTTGAAAAACCGTTGAAACCCACTTTCTAGAATTCTCTGAAGTTGCATTCTCTGGTCTGCTATACCAGAGTATACACCTGAAATAATTAGTTACCCAGAATGACATTGATTTTCAATTTGTGGCAATAACTACAAGTTGGCACTGTTGCTCTCATCTAAGTGAACACAGCCAGCCAACAAGTGAATCAGTCTTGACTCAGAAAACTGGGGCACAGCCAAATAACCAATCCTCCAAAAGTCACTCATCTGATGATGGTAACAAACTAATTTGATTGGTCATTTTCAGATGTAATGTGTCCCTTACAATGTCAAAAGCCTCAAAGACCAAAGTGAGAGAGTTTTCAATTGTAGCTCAGAATCTAGTTCCCAAATATGTATAAATTAAGTTTTTCTGATAGCCAATAAAGTTTTCCTTAAAAATCTGCATTTTACAGTCTTCACTTTAAGAAACTTAAGCTTTATTACATTTTGATATTTGCAGGTACTCTTAGTTACAACAGTATAAAATACATTATACAGATTCACATTTTAAGGTCATTGACTCAAGTGAGGTATAAAATGTCAGGACCATGTGTATCTGCTGTAATGAAACAGTTGGGTTGCAGGTAGCCAACAGAAATAAGCACAGTTAAAATAAGAGATGAGCAGTGTCTCTAAAGAGTTGAACCAGTTGCTCTCAAGGTTTACAACAAAACATTTTTGATAAATAAAAGGAACTGACATTAACGAGACCATAGAATCCAGATGGCAACTATCTTGAATTTGACTTGATTTGTCGTCACATGTACTCAAATCAGTAGTGAAAAGCTTACAGTCACTGCATTATAGTGCCAACATGGGTAGAGGTACTAGGTAGATACCTAACATCAAAATCTAAGGAAACAAAAAAAATTAGTAAAGAAATAAACTGTCCAGCATTACACATCATAGGAATAAAATGAAAAAAATAAAGTAAAAATATTCACTGATTAATATGGCTTTGTACCTCTTATCTATAAGAGTTCCAAACTGTCATGCCTAACCTTGCAATTTTTAACTACATAATTAAACCATAGCAACTTGGCTCAGCATCCACACAAGTCTCATAATCAATGCTGCCAACAGTACTGAGGGACTGTTGCATTTTGAGAAGTGTCACTTTTCAATGGATGATAAAGTGATCTAAAATGCTCAAAGAGGAGTAAAGATCCCATGCCTCTATTCAATGGACAAGAATTTATTCCTTCTCACTACCAGCAAAACAGATGAATTGGTCACTTATTGCCTAATGTGAGATTTTGCCTTTAAAAAAGTTAACTTCAAAAATACTTGCTGTGAAGCACCCAAGGTACTAAAAAAAAAACAAAGTTTTAGAGCAACTCCTTGAAAAGAAAAATAGTAGTACATAGTAAAAATTGAAATGAAAATTCAATTAACTTCAGGATCCACAGTTTTAGAGGTTTATATTTGCCATCTCTGTCTTTGATTCCAAGATATGAAGCATGAAACTTTGGGGCACATTTAATTTTTTTTAAAAAATTCAACTTTCAAATCTGCACCTCTCTCAAGCTTCACATGTTCAGAATTAGAACTTAGACACCAATGTATAAAGTGCGAAGCAGCAAATGTCAAAACTTACAGACTCACCAAATTCAAATGGAAATGCCTGGATTCCAAGCCCCAAATGAAGCAAGGGATGCAATTCACATGCTATCATTTTCTCTGGTTTTACTTTTTGAAGAAGGTATAAGAGATGCACAGAAGAGAACTAAACATGCAGTCAGAGGTGCAACTAAAAGGAGCGCATACAATTTGCGTTTTAAAAAGGGACAAAACTAAAAATTTAACAATGAATATCTTTGCACATCTGGTGCTGAACTTGCCATTGAAAAAATATTACAAATTCCATTTTTAAGCCAAAAATTAAATCATAAAGTCTGAAAAGCTCATTCATAAATAACAAGACATATACTGAGTATAGAAGAATTTGAAGTAAACACTGGTACACATTGGAAGCTCCTCTGTACCGGTTATCAAATACAGCCTTTGATTCTAATAAAGGGACCTTGAAGGAATGCAGTATTGCTACGTGTCTACTTGTATTTTGCAAATGACTTTTGTTTTCCTATATACAAAATTTTCTGCGCACCAGGGACCCAGGTTTGATTCCAACTTCAGGTGACTGTGCAAACTCCATGCACATTCTCCCAGTGTCTGCATGGGTTTCCTCCGGGTGCTCTTGCTTGCTCCCACAATCCAAAGTCGTATAGGTTAGGTGAATTGGCCATGCTAAATTGCTGTGTTCAGGGATGTGGACGTCAGGTGCATTAGTCAGGCAGAAATGTAGAGCAATACGGGAATGGGTCTGGGTGGGTTACTCTTTGGAGGGTCAGTGTGGACTTACTGGGCTGAAGAGCCGGTTTCCACACTGAAAGAATTCTAACATTTGCTAATATTATTTTACAATAAAATATCTGATTCTCAAAAATTTACCTGAAAAGATAGTTCTGGTTCATTTCAAAAGTAAGAACGAATTTATCTATAAAATTATGTAAGTGGAGAACCACGGTTCTTTACACTTATTCTACAAACCCCAAATTGGCCCAACAAAAGCATGATGCATTAAACATTGTGATTGATACATGTCGAGGATATTTTATCCAACTTGCTCAAATGCGTTATGGCATGCCTGGGGCAGGTGGTATTTTAACCCAGACCTTCTCACCCAGCATTTGGAAAAGTACTACTGTTCTACAAGAACCCGTTTAATGCATGGAGTTTGTAGTTAAAGTGAAATCAACAATCTAACACACATTTAACAGAATTATACTGTAAGTCATGCTTCAAAGAAATTGCCTTTATTAACATGCCAGGTTTCAAAACCTTTAAAGTAAAAAAATTGCAGAACTTATGACTGATTGTATCAGGGTGTATATTCTATCAAGTTGAACAATTTCAAATGAATTAAAGTACAATGCATCAGATAGCAAAACACATCACCTTCAAATCTCAAGCAAGAAATATGGTCACTGAGACACAAGATGGAAGCCATTACACTAAAGTCCCTACTGTAAAAAGGAAAGTTATGTTTTGAACCGAAGAACAGTACATCAACACGTGCAAGATTTAGGACAACACCCTTTTACCAAATTGAATTGACTAAACCTCCGCATCCACCACGTGTTTTTTTAAACTGGTTTACAAAGCAGTTGTATCTTTCATCTACAAACTTGTCATACAGAATTCACGTACATTAGCCATGCTTAAATGATTCTCTTAAAAGTGACTTATTCCAACAAGCCATTGCATTAGATTTAAAACAAAAGAGTCTGGGACACCAAGTAAATGTTAAAGTTGATGTAGGTTTGCGAGAGACGAAGTTGGGACGAATGTAAAAGTATTGTTACCCAATGATCACTCACGTTTCCAGCCTTATTGCCTTGCTCGGGGAGTAACGAATAAAACTAAACGCTCTGCATTAAAATGCCTTAAGAAGGAATTAAATAAACTAGCCCTCATCCATTAAAGCAGCACAATGCGAGAAGGGACTATATGGGTTCGTATACAAAACTCTCTTCTCAGCGTGAAGAGTGAAGCCAAAGCACGCGGATTTGCAGGGTCAACTCGATCAGAACTACCCCACTCACAGGCAAAGGCCCAGCCTGACGGGAGCAGCCCAACACGGGGGAAATTAAAAAGCCCTGGGATCTTATAGGAAGGAGTCAGTCCCTCACGTTTTCTAAACCTGGCATTTGCCATAAGCGGTTCTATAAAACTAAAACAACTGCAACATGCTCTTCTTCCAAACCTCACCAGGCCCTGCGAATAATGAATGTAATAAGAACATTCCTGCAGAGGCTCCAATACCTTCTTTTCTCGAGGTCATGGGAGCTTGGGACTCTGGTTTCACATCGCTGGATGTTACGGGCACCTTCCTGTCCTTCTGAGATTCCTTCTTGGGCTGCTGTTTTGACCCGGCCGTCTTGTTGTCTTTCTCCTTCTTGTCTTTCTTGATTTCAGCCTCTTTTAAGATCTCGAACGGGTCGGATTCATCGCCAAATAGTTGGTCGAACCGATTGGTTACGACGCAGCCGAAGCCTTCCTGTAAGTTCCCGGGCATGATGGGGCCCCTCAAGTGCAGATTCTCCCTGGATGCTGCAAGATTGCAGAAATCGCTCCAATTAGCCTCAAAATGGCCGGTTAGAGACGGTCTTCTTGCTCGCGCTGCATCTTGGGCCGCGCCATCCGGGGAACGGCCGCGCAGCCTCGCCTGCCTGCTGGGAAATGTAGTCTTTTCCTGGGCCTCTCTCTTGGATCACTGGCACCTGCGCTCGCAATGGGCAGACCACATTTCCCAATGTGCAGCGCCTACTCACATTTGTTGCAAACCCACGTGAGACATGGTGTCAGAGAAGCTTAGTGCAAAGTAGGTAGACTCAGACAGCTTTTGCAGTCTGATTGTCAAACATATTTCATATCATAATTTGTGGATGGTAGAAATCTGAAATAAAAACAAAAAATGCTGTTAATGGTTAGCAGTGAAAAACGTTTAACTTTGACAATCTTTCATTAGATTTCTGTAGAAAACTACAAAGTACAGTATATCCAGTTTTTTTATTTCAAGACTGCACATTTTATTCCTATTTGTGGAAAGATGGAGATACAAGTGACTGGCAAAGGAACCAGTAGTGTTATGAGGAAAAGCTTTATCAACAGCAAGTAGTTGGGAACAGGAGGAGTGATGCCTTTCAAAATGGATCTAATATTAGCTAAATAGAATATTTTGCAGATCTACAGGAAAAGAGAGGGGCAATATGGAAATGGCTGATTACTCTTGTGGAAAGCTGACACAAAGCTGAATGTATGGCAACCATTCTATGATTCTATATTTACATATCGTATGAACGGTTTCAGCCCTTCTTCCATTGCTCATGGTGTTGCTCAATAATCTTAAAATTCAATTCAACACACTGGATGCTTGAAAACCTATGGAGGAAGCAGCAATTGCAAAGTGTGAGAGTAATGTCAGAGGACATGGATCATCTCTTTGGTCTAATAAAGACATAAATTCGCAGAATGAGTTTACATTAGATTAGATTCCCTACAGTGTGGAAACAGGCCCTTCGGCCCAACAAGTCCACACCGACCCTCCGAAGAGCAACCCACCCAGACCCATTCCCCTACTTTTACCCCTGATTAATGCACCTAACACTACAGGTAATTTAGTATGGCCAATTCACCTAACCTACACATCTTTGGACTGTGCGAGGAAAGCATAGCACCCAAAGGAAACCCACACAGACATGGGGAGAATGTGCAAACTCCACACAGACTGTTGCCCAAGGCAGGAATTGAACCCAGGTCCCTGGTGCTGTGAGGCAGCAGTGCTAACCACTGAGCCACTGTACTGCCCTAAAGTCAAGCACACCAGGTGGAACTTGAACCGACGATCCCTTGCTTAGGAGGCCAATGCCTTATCCAATAGGCTCATTCCATACAAAGCTTTTCACTGTGTCTCGGTACATGTGACAATAAATTCAACTCAAATTTCAAACATACACATACCACCCTCTGTGGGAAAAGGTTGTCCCTTAGGTCCCATTCAAATCTTTCCCCTTTCACCTTAAACCTATGCCTTCGAGTTTTGGACTGCCCACTCCAAGGAAAAGACCTTGTCTATTTACCCTATCCATGCCCTTCATGATTTTATAAGGTCACCCCTCAGCCTCCTTACTCCAGGGAAAACAGTTCCAATCTATTCAACCTCTTCCTTCAGTTCAAATCCTCCAACCCTGGCAACACTCTCATAAATCTTTTCTGATCCCTTTCATGTTTCACAACATCCTTCCTATAGCAGGGAGACCAGAATTGCACACAGTATTCCATAGTGGCCTAACCAATGTCCTGTGTAGTTGCAACATGACCTCCGAACACCTATACTCCACTCACTGCCCAATACAGGCAAGTACTGTATACCAAATTCCTTCTTCACTCTCCTATCTACCTATTTATCCTTGCCAATTACATTATGCATTGTCTTCTCAGCCACCAGAGGTTGGGTTCTTTCATTGCCAATTAGTCATGGAGTGAGACTTGAACATAGAGGACTATGAATCTGAATTGGGGAGGTTACCACCTGAGCTGCAAGACAACTGCACCACAAGAACTTCAAAGACTCTTCTTTAACACTTCTTCCTCAATCAACATCACAAATAAACCATTACCACATGCTATCTATGGAAACTTGTTGTCTTCTGTGTTTTGTACATTACAACATTGACTATGCAGTACATTAAAATCTCTATTGGCTGCAAAGGTGCCCTGAATACATGAAAACCATTGTACAAATGGAAATGTTGTGTTTTACTCATACTTAGTTGTGCAACTCACACTAATTTTCAAATTACTGCCTCTATGTCAACTGCCCTTCCCAATTTGATATCTTGAGCAAATATGTTATCTTTGCTTGATGTTTCTGAGTCCAAGGCCCTAATAATTATGAAGATATGGAGAGGGAGTGCTGGGGTGGTAGTCTTGGCAGATTGGCCTGTAAAATGGACAACGTAAAGGTCCTGTGGAATTTACAGCTCGAACACATTTGAAATTTCCTTCCTGTATTGTAGCTAGCCATTATTTAGGTTGAGAAACTATTGGGGGGGCAGATCAGTGCATGGATTGGGAGTATACATAGTTGGAAACACAGTTTGCTTCAGGTAAATTCAGCACTCCTGCTCCTCCTGGACCACAAACAGTGCTGGAAAAACAGTTCCTTGCCAGTTCTAGCCTTCTTACCCTATTTGGTTTTCTTAAGCCCTGAAAACTCAATCCACAGTCATTAGATCAACAAAAGCTTTTAAAATTTGAGGCAGGCAGCCTAGTTAACTTATTTAAATCATGAGCCAACTGTTTGAGAGAATCAGTAAACTCTTTGGATCACCCATGAGCAGGCTCAAAGCGCAAACTCCTGTCCCTATTTAGAGTCATAGAATTATAGGGACATACAGCATAGAAACAGATTCATCTGTCCATCTCAGCCATGCCGACCAGATATCCCAAATAAACCTAGTCCAATTTGCCTATTTGGTCCATATCCCTCTAAACATTTCCTTGTCATATACCCATCCAGATGCCTTTTAAATGTTGTAATTACACCACTTCCTCTGGCAGCTCATTCTATATACACACCACACCCATGCCCTCTGGTTTTTGACTTCCCTACCTTGAGGTAAAGACCTTGTCTATTTACCTTATCCACGCCCTTCATGATTTTATAAACCTCTATAAGGTCACCCCTCAGTCTCCAATACTGCAGCAAAAATAACCCCAGCCTATTCAGTCTCTCCCTATAGCTCAAACCTTCCAATCTTGGCAACATCCTTGTAAATCTTTTCTGAGCTATTTCAAGTTTCACAACATTCTTCCTATAGCAGGGACACCAGCAGTATTCCAATAATGGTTTAACCAATGTCCTGTATAGACACATGACCTCCCAAGACCAACACTTAATGCATTGACCAATAAAGCATACCAAAGTTTTCATTATTCCACCTACCTGTGACTCCACCTTCATTTCTTATGGTTTAACACTGGAAATGGCAGTAATAGTTGCAGGCTAGGGTCAGGTTTCATAGTTTTCAATTTTTAATCCCTCTCACTATTGGAAGCATTCACTCAATTTTTGTTTAAGAAATATAACACCTATCCTTCTTTGGACACTTTATGGGAATATGGTCCAGTGACAGTAAAGTATTAGCATATATTTTAAAGAAAACACTTCTCTCTTCCATGCCCATATTAATCATCCAAACCACTGATTTGCAGTTTTTAGATTTCACAAAGGTACAAAATCTTAGAATGTGATTTGTTAAAACATAAGATCAAAATTCAACAAACTCAGTTGTAAACTATTAATACAATGAGTCACACTGAAATATTAACTCTTTCTCTATCCATAAATACTGCCAGACCTTAGTGTATCCTGTATTTTATCCATATTTCTAATACTTTAAATCTTTGATTTTGAACCTTTATTCTCTAAAAAAAATAATTCCTATCTTTGATTGTTGTTGTAATCAGCAGATGTCTTAAACATTTGTCTAGTCAATTAAGATGCTCAGAGAATCAATGGGTATCATTAAAGACATTTATGTTTTCATAAGTGCACATTGTCAACACAAGTCACTGGTTCATGTGCACACATTCTCTGCTCCAGTGACTCACAATAGCACCAATAAAAAGTAAATATTGAGAATCTGAATTAAAAACAGAAAACACTGGAAATACACAGTGGGTCAAGCATGAACTGTGGAAAGAGAAGCAGGATGAATGGGGACAGATTCTTGGGCCCTGTCAAAAGCTAGAATGGGGGAGATACAAGGAGGAAGATTTGAAAATATCAGCATCAATGAACTAACTGGTTTCCTAACATATTCCTGAAGTGATTGAACAGTGGAATAGCAATTCTGCAACATCCCTCATTAAAACCGATTAAACTGCTTAAAGAGCATACTGTGTTATGTTATGAAGTTGAAGGCATTCACTGTATCTTTAAGAGAGAGAGAGAGAATGATGTTCTGAACTGAGAGATGACAGGCACTTGTGTATATGACTAGATGGCAGTCCCAAAGTGTACTGGAACTTTGAAAATATGCAGCATTTGGCTATGAAATGGATACCTGAATATGGTTGTTATTTTGACAACAATTCGAATTTAGCCAGTCTAAATTATGCCCCAGGATGATAAACCCAATTGAGTTTAAATTTATTGTTTTGCCAACATCGAACCAATGAGACGATCCAATGTTGGACTTTAAGAATACGGACATTTTGAAAATTGGTCAGAGAGTAACTGCCATAGAGAGAGAAACTGGAGAACTATGTGCCCATCCATTTCTTGCTCTCCAAGAAATTAGGAAACACTGTCTATCAAAGGTACCTTTTCATATGAACATATTTGCAGTAAAAAGGAAGATGATGACCAAGGGAGATCCTTAGTCAGAAGAGTGAAGTCACAGAAGAAGAAATTAAGTGGGTGTAATTTTAATAAGTGTATTATTGGAATAGCATACTGTTATAGAGTTGGAGGCACAGAGTAAGCAATTAAGAGAAAGGGGGCTTAGAGTTGTGAATAGTTTTTGTTTACTGTTCACTTTTGAAGTTTAAAAAATAAGTTGATGTTATTTTCTTTAAATGGTGGAATTTGGGAGTTCTCTGTCACTCATATTTTAACAGATTGAGGCGAAGCGAGCTTTTCTTCGTACTGTTTTTGGTTTAATTAACAGAGGGGTTCACCTCCGTGTTGTAACAGTTGAGAATATTCTGGGCTAGCTGCATTGTCTAAGTGAAAAAGGCAGTACTGAGTGTGGAGCCGGTCACAGCCACACTAAGAAATTGGCTTGGTCATGAGACACAAGTTGCCTTAATGGTGTGTAAGCACCAGACAGAGTGGGGAGTCAGCACTTAGGCAGTGCAACAGATTACTGCCCATCTGCCATCGTGGGAACAGCAGAGCAAAACTGGATAACCAACCAACTAAAAGAAGGCAGCAGCTGGCAATGGGGGCATGGTTCTCAGATTTTAGGCAGAGAGGTGACAGGCAGAAACACTTTCCAAAGGAAAGGTGAGTCCTGGACATCCAGGGTGCAAGGGAAAAGAAGTGGCAGAAAAGTTGTTTTTCTTTCATTTATGGAACATGGACATCACTGGATAGACCAGCATTTATTACCAATCTCTAATTGCCTAGTCCCATTTGTTCCAGATTTTTATTAAGTTCAGATTTTACCATTTGCCATGGTGGGATTCAAACCAGGGTCCCAAAAACATTACCTGGGTCTCTGGCTTAACAGTTCAGTGATAATTACATTAGGCCATTGTTCCCTGTTCATAATTCACTTAAAAACTACCACCAATAAAGGAGCTACTTAGAGACAATTGTGAATGCAGGAGCAGGTGTCTGTGCCCTCATTGCAAAAGACCTGGTATTCACAAAACTGGGCACCATGCATTTACCATGGTCGTCTTCACTTTTTACTCCTTACAAGGATTAGCCGTGAATTATGATGGCTCCTCAAAAAGGACAACACACCATTGCATTTCAGATGTCACTGGTACTTTATTTGCCAGAGCTGGACCATTCATTCAATTTACAATAAATGTGGGCTTAGCAACAACAGAGGACTCGTTTTGCCACTATTCCTGGATTGCCCTAGGTGCAGTGGGAGTTGTTTTCCCATGGCATTGAGACCACCCAGCGACTACCCACACAGATTCATTCACAGGAAGGGATCAGTGGTCAGTGACCATAACAGATATATCATATATGTGGAGGCTTACCACCCTATTAGCTGCCATAAGGCCTTTGTACTCCTTCTGTTCAGACTTCGGTAGCTCTTCTATACTACACCCAGACAGCGTAGATGCATTTCAAGGGACAAGGAGTACACCTTGAAGAGCTGGCTACTCATCCATAAACTGGAGTTCCAGACAATAAAGGCACAATAACAAAGGAAATAGCAGATGCTAGAAGATTATTTTCTAATACTGACTAGATACAGCCAAGGTACCAGATAACTTGAGGTCTGTGAATTTTGTCCTATTATTCCAAGAAAATTGTGAGTGATAGGCCAAGTAACTATAGGGCTGTCAATCTGACTTCAATGGTGGGTAAATTACTGAAATTAATACTGAGAAATAGAATTAGATAGGCAGAGTTTAATCAAGGATAGTCAATATGGTTTTAAGGGAAGGTTTATCTTACCAGCTTAAACAAATTCTTTGAGGAATTAACAAGGAGGTTTGATGAGGGCAGTGAAGCAGATGTTGTCTACATGAATTTTAGTAAGGTATTTGACTAGTTCCCATGCAGCAGACTGGTCAGAAAAATTAAAACCCATGAGATACATGGGAATGTGGCAAGCTGAATTCAAACTTGACTCAGTGACAGGACACAAAGGACATTGATAGATGGTTGCTTTTGTGAATGGAAAGCAGTTTCTAGCGGCATGCCATAGGACTCAGTGTTGGGTCTCTTGCTGCTTTTGGCACACATTAATGATTTAGACTTGAATTTGGAAGGCATGATTAGGAAATTTGCAGACAACATACAAATTGGCTGGATGGTTGATTGTTGAAAAGATGGTTGTTGACAGCAAAGAGATGTCATTAGTTTAGTGGAGAAGGTGGAAAAATGTCAAATTGAATTCAATTTGGAGAAGCAAGATTATGAATTTGGGGAAGCAAGGGAATACATGATAAATAGGAAGGTATTGAGAGAAGCAAAGGAAGTGAGAGAACTTGGAGTGCATGTCCACAGGTCTCTTAAAGTGGCAGGACATGAGTAAAAAAAGGTATATTGTGTGCTTCCCTTCATTGGATGGAGAGGTGAATTACCAAGTAACAAATTTAAGGTGGTTCATAGAAGGTAGAAGAAATCACTTTCCACTTTGATGGTTAAGACAGAAACCCTCAACTCATTGTAAAGGAACCTGTATCCAGGCTAAAATGCTGCAACCTGAAAAGCTGCAGACCAGGTGCTGGAAAGTGGAATGTGAACTGGTTTATTCAGCTAGTGTGGACATGATGGAAAAATAGCCTCTTTCTGTGCCACAGCATTTTTATGCTTCTATAACCTAAGGCACTCGATTCTGCGACAACAATTGAACAGGCCATTCACTTCTGAAGATACAAACTTGTTGTTTAGACCAGTTGGATGGTGCCTTCAATATCCTTTTGTAAAGGTCTCACTCATTGTGATCGACAGTAGTCTCCACAACATGACCCTCCAGAGAAGTGAATCTGGAGGATAGTGAGGCCCTGAAAGGACCCAGCTCATCAGATGGAGGAGTAGGACAGGGAAGAGGAAGATAGATAGGGAGTAAAGATGCAAAAGACAGAGGTATATGGATGCCCACAGGTGTGGTGCAGAGCATGAAGGTCTTGACAAGATGCTGTGAATGTGAACAGGACTCAGAATTGATTCAGGAACATTCCAGCTGAGCCTCTCTGACTCAGAATGAAGGCCATGCAAAAAACAAATACCACTCGGAGGTGCCTGCATTGACAAAAAAAATCTGAAACATCTAAACACCTACTGCCAGTGAATGATTCACATCTGCCCAGAAACGTTGCCCTCACCATGGAGGAACGTTTTGAACTTTTTTACTATGATATACCACTTTTCTTGTCAAGTTAGTAATACAAGGAGTCTTAGATGTGTGACTTGATGTGTCTTCATTTATTGTGGACAATGAAAGGGACGTAGTGCTCACAGACAGTATGAAGATATTCCAACTAAACAGACAGTGCTCCATGTCATGCTGGGACCTCCACTCTCAACTAATACTACCTCGTACTTCCTTTCTGGCCTCAGATAAGGTGGCAGGAACTCACTTATCTCTGCTTGTGATTGATATTCATTTTTTTAGATTTGATTAGATTCCCTACAGAGTGGGGCCCTTCAGCCCACACTGACCCTCCGAAGAGTAACCCACTCAGACCCATTTTCCTCTGACTAATGCACCTAACACTATGGGCAATTTAGCATGGTCAATTTACCCGATCCACACATCTTTGGACTGTGGGAGAATATGCAAACTCCACACTGACAGTCGCCCGAGGCTGGAATTGAACCTGGTGCTGTGAGGCAGTAGTGCTAACCACTGAGCCACTGTGCTGTCCTGACATTTGACAATCGTTTTCATGGAGGTATTCATGGGCATATTTCCAGAGGCTGCAGTATAAACATCAGTGCTAACTACCCTCCATGATACAGTCCTACAGCATAGAGGCTCCCCCTGCACAGGAACCAAGTGGAAAAGTAGTGAAGATTGCTCAGACTATAATGGATGGCTACCTTATCATTTGCTGTGACATTCTCAGTCCTGAGTTTTCTGGAGAAGGATAACAGATATGCACAGGCATCCTCCCTAAATATCTCTGTGCCACTAATACCATTGACCAATGCAGGCTGCACAGTGTGTTTTGCATTCTATACATACCAATGTAGAATACTCTGTATACAACTTCTCATGCAGTTGGTCAGTTTCATTAGAGAGGAGCTCATGCATTCAAAGCCCTGAGTCGTTGTGGCACACAGAGTCATAGAGCACAGAAACAGAACCTTTGGTCCAACCAGTCCATGCCAAACATAATCCCAACTCAACTAGTCCCATCACCCTGCTCCTGGCCCATATCCTTACAAACCTTCTCTATTCATGTACTTACCGAAGTGTTTTTTTGAAAAAAATTGTCAATGTGTCTGCATCCACCACTTCCTCGGGATGTATATTCCATGAACCACCTTCTGTAAAAAAGATTGCCCCCATGTCTTTTTAAAATATCTCTCCACTCACCTTAAGAATATGCCCCTTAGTTTTGAAATCTCCCATCCAAGGGAAAAGGGTGCTTACCATTAACCATCTCTGTACTCCTCATGATTTTACAAACCTCGGTAAGGTCACCTCCTCAACCTCCTACTCTCCAGTGAAAGAAGTACCAGCCTATCCACCTTTGTTTCAAACATTCCATACTCAGCAATATCCTGGTAAATCTCTAGCTTAATAACATCTTTCCTATAACTGGGTGATCAGAACTGGACACAGTAGTCCAGATGAGACCTCAATATCCTGTACCTCTCAACCCCTATACTCAAAAGTCTGAGCAATGAATGCAAGTGTTAAACATCTTTTTAACCGCCCTGTGCTGCAAATTTCAAAGAATTATGTACCTGATCTTTAAGTCCTTCTGTTCTACAACACCACTCAAAATCCTACCATTAATTGTGTAACTGTTAACTGTTTTTTGTACCAAAATGCAATACCTCAAGATCAAATGTACTCTTAGATAACATTTTTCATTGTCTACTATGCCACCAATTTTGGTGTTGTCTGTAAACATACTAACCATGCCTTCTACCTTCTCATACAAATCATTTATATAAATCACAAAGAAGAGAGGACCCAGAACTATCCCCTGTGGAACACCGCTGGTGACAGTCCTCCAGTCTGAAAAGTAACCCTCCACCACCACTCTCTGTCTCCTGCCGTTAAACCAATTACAATTGGCAAGCTTACCCTGAATCCCATGTGTCCTAACTTTACTGCTAATTAGTCTACCATGCAAATCCTTGTCAAAGGCTTTACTAAAGTCCAAGTAAACAATGTCTACTACTCTGTTCTCATCAATCCTTTTGGTAACTTTCTCAAAAAAAAAGCTAGATGCACTTCCTCCGTTCTCAGACCATGAACTCTGACTCGGGGGAACATGTCTGTTGCTACTGGTACAGATACAGTCTTCTTGTTTGTAATTCCTAGTGCCCTGCATCAGTTTCCAGTTAAGCAAGACTGTGTCCGTTTTCCTTTCCTTTAGATCAAGATAGACAGACTTTTAATCTCTCAGGTAATCAAGAGATATGGGGAAAACATGGAGTTGAAGCCAAGGATCAGCCTCGATCTTATGCATGATGGAGCAGGCTCAAATGATTGTATGGTCTACTCTTGCACCTATTTCGAATGTTGTGTTTTCTGCTTCTGGCATTTGTTCCTGCACAATGGGACTATGTTCCTCATCCAGTGACACCTACTCAAACTCAGAGGGACCTACAGAGGAAAGAGTACGTATAGAAAATGTGATGATGTGCCAATCTATTTCTTGATGCTGGTCTTGAATTGCTGTTGGGAGGGAGAGGTCTCTGTGGATCATCTGAAATAGGAACAGGAGGCAGCCATTTGGTCCTTCATTCCCACTTCACTGTTCAACAGCATCATTGCTAATCTGAAATTCCTTACGAATACTTTCCTACTGACTCTCTGTAAATCTTGATTCCACAACTGATCAATAATCTATCTCAGCCTTAAATATACACAAGGACTCTACCCCCACAAGTTCTCTGTGGCAAATAGTTCCAAAGACTCTCAATCCTTTGAGAAGAAATTCCTCCTCATTTCAGTCTTAAATTGACACCCCTTTATTCTGAGACAATGCCCTCTGGTCCCAGACTCTTCCATGAGGGGAAACATCCACTCAGCTTCAATCTGTCAAGTCCCTCAAGAATTCCATAGGTTCCAATCAGATCAGCTCTCATTCTCTTAAACTTCAGTGAGTACAATCCCAAACTGTTTACTATCTGCTTATCCACGCTAGGGATCATCCTAGTGAAATTATATTTTTCCCTAAATAAGGGAATCAAAACTACTCTCAGTACTCCAGAAGTGGTCTCACCAGCACTTTGTGCAGTTGCAGTAAGATTTTTCCACTCATACACCAACCTTCTTGAAATAAGGGTGAACTTTCCATTTGGCTTCCTGATTACCTGTTGCACCTGTGGGCTAGTTTTTGGTGTATGTCCAAGTGCCTGGGGACATCTGCACCTGTGAAAGAAACAAGAAGATGGTCAAGAGATATAGTCTTGGAGAGCAATAGCCCTTGCAGACATAAGGCTTCCAAAAGCATCTTAGTGTTTGGCATACTGCCTTTTGTAATCACTAAAAAAATCAATGAGATAAGATAATCAAAGCTTTGACAAACAACAAAAATTAGTGGAGAAACTCCACAGGTCTGGCAGCATCTGTGGAGAGAGAAACAGAGTTAACTCTTCAAGTCCAGTAACCCTTCTTCAGTTCTGGTGATGTTTTGCAGATAGAACTGGCTTGAAGGTTGAAAACAAAGGGTGGTGGTGGGCAGTTGCTTTTCAGACTGGAGACCTGTGACCAGTGGCATGCCACAATGATCGGTGCTGGATCCACTGCTTTTCATCATTTATATAAACGATTAGGATGTGAACATAGGAGGTATAGTTAGTAAGTTTGCAGATGACACCAAGATTGGAGGTGTAGTGGACAGTGAAGAAGGTTACCTCAGAGTACAATGTGACCTCGATCAGATGGGGCAATGGGCCGAGAAGTGGCAGATAGAGTTTAATTTAGATAAATGTGAGGTTCTGCATTTTGGAAAGGCAAAGCAGGGCAGGACTTATATACTTAATGGTAAGGTCCTGGGGAATGTTGCTGAATAAAGAGACCTTGGAGTGCAGGTTCATAATTCCTTGAAAGTGGAGTCACAGGTAGATAGGATAGTGGATGTGGTGTCTGGTACGCTTTTCTTTATTGGTCAGAGCATTCAGTATAGGATGGGAAGGTCACGTTGCGGCTGTATAGAACATTGGTTCAGCCACTTTTGGAATATTGTGTTCAATTCTGGTCTCCCTCCTATTGGAAGAATGTTGTGAAACTTGAAAGGGCTCAGAAAAGATTTACAAGGATGTTGCAAGGTTTGAATTATAGGGAGAGGTTGAATAGGCTGGGCTGTTTTCCCTGGACCGTTGGAGACTGAGGGTGACCATATAGAGGTTTATAAAATCATGAGGGGCATGGATAGGTTAAATAGACAAGGTCTTTTCCCTGGGTTGGGGAAGTCTAGAACTAGACAGTATAGGTTTAGGGTGAGAGGGGAAATATTTTAAAGGGACTAAGGAGCAACTTTTTCATGCAGAGAATGGTATGTGTATGGAATGAGTTGCCAGAAGAAGTGGTGGAGGCTGGTATAATTACAACAGTTAAAAGGCATCTGGATGGGTGTATGAATAGGAAGGGATTAGAGGGATATGGGCCAGGTGCTGGCAAATGGGGCTGAGTTAATTTAGGATCTCTGGTCGGCATGGACGAGTTGGACCAATGGGTCTATTTCCATGCTGCCAAACCTGCTGAGTTTCTCCAGCAATGCCTGTTTTTGTTTGTTTCAGATCTTCAACATCCACAGTTCTTTGTTTTATTTTAAAGATGAGACAAAGCTGATTTTATGCAAAAGATGCAGAGATGAAGATGATTCTGCCGCCTGATATCTTGCTGACTGAAAGCACACATGCATTGGCCACTGAATCAGCAGCAAATGAGCAAAGAAATTGGGTATTGTGTTTGTGAAAGTGCTGCCACTAATACTGTTCTCTATGTTCCTGCAGGAAAAGATGGCATAGAATGCCAGGAGGGCCCAGACCCCTAATGTAGACTTGAGCATTCCCATCCTGATATCCACAAAGGAGGAGGCCCCAGAGATGGCAGATTATCAGGATGGCTACTCCATTGAGGCAGTACAACTGGTGTATATTAATTGGCACAGGTCCGATCATAGTTTGAGGTTTCATAGTCAGGCAGTTGTTCTGATGCAAGATCTAACAGCAGCAGTCTGGTGGGTTCTACGGTCAGGAACCGTGGGGTGATGTGTAATTGTTGTGAGTTATTGATTGTGGGAGGGGATGGAATAATGTAAGCGGGCTGATCTCAGAGTAGGGAGCTTTGGCAGTCAGGGGGACCCCTCAATCTCATATTATTGTCACACTGCTATTTGTGGGATTTTGCTGTGTACAATTGGCTGCCGGGCAGTCTGACCACACAGAAGTTGGCAATGACTGAGTGGATCTGACTGCAGGGAGTTGAATGAGGGGGTTTTACCTCAGGAGGTGGAGTCAGCAATTATTGTGAACAAGACCTGATCACAGGGTTGGTTGTTTTTTGGGGTTTCTGATCACAGCCATTTAGGCAATTGATGGTGGGTCTGATTGCTAGAGCACAGCAATCATGAGGTGAGATCTGCGAATGAGAAGGTTTTAATGGCAGGGAGTGAAACAAATGTTATCTTGGTAGGTGGGTGTGCAAAAGAATCCCTACACTTTAGATTAGATTACATTACAGTGTGGAAACAGGCCCTTCGGCCCAACAAGTCCACACCGACCCGCCGAAGCGCAACCCACCCATACCCCTACATTTACCCCTTACCCAACACTACGGGCAATTTAGCATGGCCAATTCACCTGACCTGCACATCTTTGGACTGTGGGAGGAAACCGGAGTACCCAGAGGAAACCCACGCAGACACGGGGAGAATGTGCAAACTCCACACAGTCAGTCGCCTGAGGCGGGAACTGAACCCGGGTCTCCGGCGCTGTGAGGCAGCAGTGCTAACCACTTCCTGAGCCACAAGCAGGCCTAGAAAGGTTGAAGATGGACAATGGCAGAACTTTCTTTGTCAAGGCTAAGTGTTGAGGCAGATGGAAATGCAATAAGGACTACTACTCAGGGAAAGGTCAAACAATCACATTCTTCTCATCTCATTACATTTTCGTGAATGGGTAAAATAGCAAATATTACGAATGGGGAATTAGGAAGTTCTGAAGCCCTCAAAGGTCTTCTGGACTATAAGATCCTGACACCATGTTTAAAAAGGACACAGATAGAGCATTTCTTCACCTGTACTCCACCATCAGCCCAAAGCACCAGAGCAGTTCACTTTTATCTCAGTACTGGTGCCAATGTTCCATACACTGAAACCCATTCCTACCAAACCAATTTTTGAGTAATGTATTTAACTCCTGCCCTTTACTTACCTTATGCCAGTTTACCCATGATTCAAGTAGTAATTACAAGAGTATTATCTTGGAGGTTCTGCTGTTTAGTTAAGGTCCTAATTGTTCAAAGTCTTTCAACAAAACCTCTTTATCCAGTTCTATCAATGTCATTAGTACCAATGTAGATGACAACAACTGGATCCTTCCTTACTGAATCCATTTTCCTCTTCAGCTTTGTGAAGATATTCTGACCCCTGGCACCAAATAGGAAACACAAGCTTTGGAACTCATGCTCACATCAACAGAAACAGTATTTATCCCCTTAATTATACTGCCCTCTAGCACTATTCTCTTTGATACTCTTCCTGACAGTCAGAGGTCTGTAGACCTTTAATACATAGAATTTCCTTCGTGAAGGATGTGTACTTGCTGAAACAGCCAATTGCTTCCTTGTAGTTTCTTGAATCACTGGCATTACTCATCCCTGCTCAGTGGTGGCCTATAATATTTTAATTACTGCAGCTAATTTATTTTTCCATTTCTTGTTATTTGCCACATTCTGTTATGGGCCTTCTGCTGTACATTTTCAGCTTTTGCATGGGCTTTGCCTCACTATAGTTACATTCTATGGTAGGCTTAAAATCTGTCCTTGCTGGCCTTTACTGCTTCTCCAGCTTCTTTCTAGGTATTTCCCCCACTTCTGAGGTTTGATCACTCAGCTGGCCGTGTCATTTACCCATACCACTACACGGTCGCTGGGTTTCTCTTTGGGCTGTTACTGTAGCTTGCCTCCAGTTCTGCTTGTCAGGTCACTGCCTGCCCCATGTAAAAGGGTGTAGTCTAAAATTTTATGAGTAAACATTAATAGGCTTTAATAATGTAACTATTCACAAGGCATGGTAGGAGTGGACATGCTCCTGAAGCCTTACAGATGCAGGATCCAGTTCCACGTGATCTGATATCACTTTGACATAGCTCATTTCAATCAAGCTCAGGAGCTATTCTTGAAGTAAAAATACAATTAACCCTTTACACTACTATCATCAGCTCTGTCCCTTCAAAATCATCCTCTTCTTGTGCTATTAGCTTCTGCCCTGCAGCTGAAAATGAAAATCCATCTTTGAATACAATCCAATTTGCCTTCCTATTAAACACTTTGAAATTTAAGAGAGGACTGCTCTGCAATTGCTAATTGTCCTGTAATCTGCAGTTTACATGCTTTTAAAGACATAAAGATTTATGTCTCTGTGTATGTCAAGCTTCTATTTTAAACTATAGCCTAGTAAAGTAAATAGGAAGCACTTAAGCCCGGTCACAAGTGGATTCGTTCATGAATCAGTTCAGTTGGTTTGCCTTGTTGGAAACAAAGAAAATGAGAAGCATCACCTCAACCTGTGCTATTTTTAAATATTTTAAGTGACTTTGAAGAACCTGACCTGTGCTAAGCCTCAGCTATGTTTTGGAAGGATCATGCACTGTTACCAAAAGAGGCTTGTGCACATGATGACAGATAATACTTCTGACATTTCAGTGCTGAGAACAAACAGCAGCTGTGGCCTAGTTTATAAAACTAGGAGAACAGTCAGGCAAGAGGAGCAACCCCCCCCCCTGAAAAGACATGAGAGAAAGACTATTGCAAATATATCAACATATAACTCAAAATCAACACACACAAAAAATAATTTTGGGCTTTGATTCACAAAATGAAGCTAACACTGTTACCTTATGTCAATGTGCTCAGTTGACTTGAATGCACACAACATTCCTATAATTTGAGTCATCACTTAACTCAAACTCCACCCCTCCAACACACCAATCTGACTACAGTATTCAGTGTTATACACTTGTGACAGAAGTAGTTGGTATACTGGAAGTAAAGTTTTGAGGTTTGGGAAGGTTACAGATCAGTAACCTACATGGTGGGTGCTGGACTGGCAATATATACATTAGCTACAAGAACAGGTCAGAGGCTAAGAATTTTACAGCAAGTAACTCACTTCTTGTCTCCCCAGTGCCATGTTCATAATCTACAGGACAGAAGTAAGGAATGTGACAGAATACTCTCCACTTGCTTGGATGAGTACATCTCCAGCAATACTCAAGAAGCTTAGCACTACTTGTAGTTCCAAAACAAATGATGTGTGGCTTGGTGGGAACTTAGAGGTGGTGGTGTTCTCAAACATCTGCTGCCCTTGTCCACCTCAGTGTTTTTGAAGGAGCTTGTAGATCCGGATTCTGTTGCCACTGTACATTGGGAGTGGAGGGGGTAACATTGGTGGTAATGGTTTGCCAATCAAGCTTTGTCTTGGATGGTGTTGAGTGTTTCTAGTGTTGCTGGGGCTGCACCCATGCAAGCAAATGGGTAGTATTCCATCACACTCATGACCTGTGTCTTATAGGTGGTAGATGGGCTTTGGGGAGTTAGAAAGCAAGTTACCCTTTGCAGAATATCCAGCCTCTAAACCAATCTTGCAATATGACTGGCCCAATTCTGTTTCTGGTCAATGGTAACACCCTGGGATTCTTAGTGAGGAATCTGTGGATTGTGATGCAGTTGAATATCAAGGGGAGATTGTTAGATTCTCTCTTGCTGGAGACAGTCATTACCTGGCTCTTACATCATATGTAAGTTACTTATCACTTATCAGGCCATGCCTGGATATTATCATACTTTTGTTGCATAAGGATATAGACTGCTTCACTATCTGAGGAATAACAAGTGGTGCTGAACACTGCAATCGTTAGAGAACATCCCCACTTCTAACAGTTTGATGGAGGGAGCATTGTTGTTGAAGCAGCTGAAGCAGGTTTACCCTAGGGAACTACCCTGAAGAATTATGGCAGCCATGTCCTGTGATGAGATAATTAACCTCCAACAATCATAACAATTTTCCTTTTTGCCAATCTGCAGATAGTTGTTCCCTGCTCCCGTTTCATTCAACTTTGTTAGGATGTGATACCTTTATTGCACCTGGAGGGAGGGGGTGGGTGGTACCCAGGGAGATAGTGAAGAAAGAGATCAATTTGAGACTGGTATAGTTGATAAAAGGAGCAAGTCAAACAGTCAGGGCAGGCAGGGACAAAGCAGAGAACGAGGTAGGGCTGATCAATTAAACTGCATTTATTTCAATGCAAAAGGCCTAACAGGGAAGGCAGGTGAACTCATGGCATGGTTAGGAACATTGGACTGGGATAGCAATTACAGAGACGTCGCTTATGGATGAATAGGACTTGCAACTTAATGTTCCAGGATACAAAAGCTACAGGAAGGATAGAAAGGGGACAAGGAAGGAGCAGTTGGTGGTGTTTTTGATAATGGATAACATTATGGCTGTAGTTAGGAAGCATATTCCTGGGAATACAACAAGGGAAGTTATTTGGATGAAACTGAGAAATAAGAAAGGGATGATCACCTTATTGGAATTGTACTGTAGCCCCCTAATAGTCAGTGGAAAATTGAGAAGCAAATTTGTAAGATCTCAGTTATCTGTAAGAATAATAGGGTGGTTATGGTAGGGGATTTGAACTTTCCAAACATAGTGTTAAGGGTTTAGATGGAGAGGAATTTGTGAAGTGTGTACAAGAACATTTTCTGATTCAGTATGTGAATGTACCTACTAGAGAAAGTGCAAAACTTGACCTGATCTTGGGAAATAAGGCAGGGCAGGTGACTGAGGTGTCAGTGGGGGAGCACTTTAGGGCTAGTGACCATAATTCTATTAGCTTTAAAATAGTGATAGAAAAGGATAGACCAGATCTAAAAGTAGAAGTTTATATTGGAGGAAGGCAATTTTGATGGTATTAGGCAAGAACTTTCAAACGTTGATTGGGTGTGGATGTCCACAGGTAAAGGGACGGCTGGAAAATGAGAAGCTTTCAAAAATGAGACAACGGAGTCCAGCGACGATATATTCTTGTTAGGGTGAAAGGAAAGGCTGGTAGGTATAGGGAATGTTGGATGACAAGAGAAATTGAGGTTTTAGTTAAGAAAAAGAAGGAAGCATATGTGAGGTGTAGACAGCAGAGATCGAGTTAATCCTTAGAAGAGTATAAAGACAGTAGGAGTATACTGAAGAGGGAAATCAGGAGGGCAAAACGGGGACATGAAATAACTTTGGCAAATGGGTTAAGGAGAATCCAAAGGGCTTTTATAAATACACTAAGGACAAAAGAGAAACTATGGAGAGAATAGACCCCTCAAAGTTCAGCAAGACAGTCTATGTGTGTAACTGCAGGAGATGGGGAAGATACTAAATAAGCATTTACATAAGTATTAACTGTGCAGAAGGACATGGAAGATACAGAAAGTAGGCAAATAAATGGTGACATCTTGAAAAATGTCAGTATTTCAGAGGTGGTAGTGCTGGGGGATGTCTTGAAACACATTAAGGCCGATAAATCCCGGGACCTGATCAGGTGTACCCTAGAATTCTGTAGGAAACTAGGAAATTGATTGCTAGGCCCCTTGCTGAGATATTTGTATCATCGATAGTCACAGGTGAGGTGCCAGAAGACTAATGTGGTGCAACTATTTAAGAAAGGCGGTGAGGAAAAGCCAGGGAACTATAAACCGGTGAGCCTGACATCAGTGGTGGACAAGTTGTTGGAGGGAATTGTGAGGGACAGGATTTACATGTATTTGGAAAGGCAAGGACCGTTTAAGCATAGTAAACATAGTCTTGTATGTGGGAAATCATGTCTCACTAACTTGATTGAGTTTTTTGAATAAGTAACAAAGAGGATTGATGAGGACAGAGTGGTGGGCGTGATCTATATGGACTTCAGTAAGGCATTCAACAAGGTTCCTCATAGGAGGCTGGTTAGTAAGATTAGATCACGTGGAATAACGAGAGAACTAGACATTTGGATATAGAACTGGCTTGAATTTAGAAGACAGAGTGTGGTGGATGGTTGCTATTCAGACTGGAGGCCTTTGACCAGTGGTTTGCCACAAGGATCAGTACTAGGTCCACTGCTTTTCATAATTAATATAAATGATTAGGATGTGAACATAGGAGGTATTTAGATTAGATTCCCTACAGTATGGAAATAGGCCCTTCGGCCTGCACGTCCATACCAACCCTTCGAAGAGTAACCCCACCCAGACCCATTCCCCCACTCTATATTTACCCCTGACTAATGCATGTAATACTATGGGCAATTTAGCATGGCCCGTTCACCTGACCTGCTCATCTTTGGATTGTGGGAGAAAGCCCAGGCAGACACATGGAAAATGTGCAAGCTCCACGCAGACAGTCGCCCAAGGTGGGAATCGAACCTGGCACTGTGAGGCAGCAGTGCTAACCACTGAGTCACCGTGCCACCCCATGGTGGACAACATTAGACTTCTTTTACCAACTTATTGGCCACTTACTTAACTTATTATTCTTTCTGATACTGTCATGGACAGATGACTTTGCATCATATAGATTCAAGAGGGTGACATCAAACATATTTTCCCCCTTTTAAAATCATGGTTTCTTAAAGGTCTGTAGCACAGAAAAAGTCCCTTTGGCCCATTTACTCTGTGCTGGTCTAAAATAAGCACTTAACTGTTCTAATCATGAGTTTTGAGAAGAATTGTAGCTCAGCTTGAGCGCTGAGCTAGCAGTTTGGTTTCACACGTTTTGTCACCATGCTAGATAATATCATCACTGAACCTCTGGTGAAGCACTGGTCTTCTATCCCACTTTCTATTTATATGTCTTGGTCTCTTAAGGTGGGTGATATCATTTCTAGTTCTTTCTCTCAGAGGTTGGTAAATGGGGTCCAAATTGATGTTCTCATCATATTTCCAGCACTTGGCCCATAGCCTTTTATGCCTTGGTATTGCAAGTGCACATCTAAGAACTCCTGTCTCTAGCACTATTACAGGCAGTGAATTCCAGATTCCCATCACCTTGCAAATGAAGAAGTTTTCCTTACATCCTCTTGCCCATTAACTTAAATTTATGTTCCCTAGTCACTGATCCCACCACCAAGGGGAAAGGTTCCTTCCTGTCTATGCCTCTCATAATTTTATACATCCCAATCATGTTCCTGCTGTCTCCTCTGTTCCAAGGAACGGTAAGCAAGTTTGCAGATGACACCAAAATTGGAGGTGTAGTGGATAGCGAAGGAGGTTACCTCAAAGTACAACAGAGGTACTTTGATCAGCTGGGCCAATGGGCTGAGGATTGGCAGTTAGAGTTTAATTTAGATAAATGCAAGGTGCTGCATTTTGGAAAGACAAATCAGGCCAGGAGTTACACATTTAATGGTAAGGTCCTGGGGAGTGTTGCTGAATAAAGAAACCTTCGAGTGCAGGTTCATAGTTCCTTGAAAGTGGAGTCTCAGATAATTAGGATAGTGAAGAAGGCATTTAGGATACTTTCCTTTATTGGTCAGTGCATTGAGTACAGGAGTTGGGAGGTCATGTTGAGGCTGTACAGATCATTGCTTCGGCCACTTTTGGAATATTGTGTGCAATTCTGGTCTCTCTCTTATCGGAAGGAAGCTGTGAAACTTGAAAGGGTTCAGCAAAGATTTACAAGGATGTTGCCAGGGTTGGAGGGTGAGAGCTATAGGGAGAGGCTTAATAGATTGGGGCTACTTTCACTGGAGCATCAGAGGCTGAGGGGTGACCTTATAGAGGTTTATAAAATCATCGGGGTATGTATAGGATAAATAGACAAGGTCTTTTCCTTGGGGTGGGGGAGCCCAGAACTAAAGGGCATAAGTTTAGGTTGAGAGGGGAAAGATCTGTTTTCACACAGAAAGTGGTGCGCGTCTGGAATGAGCTGCCAGAGGAAGTGGTGAAGGTTGGTACAATTACAACATTTAAAGGCATCTGGATGGGTATATGAATAGAAAGGGTTTGGAGGGATATGGACCAAGTGCTGGCAAATGGGACTAGATTAATTTGGGATATGTCTTGATGCTGCTCCTTTAATAAGGTTATGTTGTCCTTGCCTTTCTTTTCCCAGGGAGGTTGTAAAAGATACAGACTCCGAAAAGTCTAAGTGTGAAGGGTTTTAGGAGCAATTTGATTGTAGCTAACAGATGCTGCCTCAGGTAAAAGGCTTTTAAGTTTAAATAAAACACTTGTACAATGAAAGGGGAGTAGCCACTTCTCCCACCTCAGCTTCTCTCTGGTTTGGTCTGGCTATTCACTGAAAGCAGCCAGGTAGTTTGTTGAAGCTGCTGGACCCAAAGAAGCAGGTCCATGCTAGTCGTCTCTCTCTGACTTCTCTCGTGTCAGTTTCTGTGTTTGATTTTACCTTTTGTCCAAGGAGAGTTTATAGGAATTGTTGCAAGTATTGGGAATAGCATCACTAAGTTGGTAATGATCTGCTGGTTTTCAGATAGGTAGAGTTATTCTGTATTCCATTCTCTTTTTTTTGTGTTTCATTTGATAATCTTGGAAATAACTCCTGTTTTGTTTAAAACTGCAGTTTGACCAACTGGATCCCTCCTAGAATATCCACATTATATCTGTTTAAAACAACTAGCAAAGTTAGGGACTGGGCTACTTTCTTGAAATGATTTGAGGGAATCTGGCCTGGTTCATAACAGATATCTGACCAGCATGGACAAGTTGGACTGAAGGGTCTGTTTCCATGCTGCACATCTCCATGACTTTGTGGTCTGCCAATTGTTGCCTGATATGTAGGACAGTCACTCACCTCATCTCTAGGGTTCAGCTATTTTATTTGGGCCAGAGCTGCAGTGTAATCTGGAATGGAATGACCCTGGCGAATTGCACAGAGCATTAGTGTGCAGGTTGATGAGTCTATGTCACTTGGTAGCACTGTTGGCAACACCTTCCATCACTGCAGTCAAGAGTAGAATGGTAGGTTGGCAGTCGGCTTGTTTGGATTTGTCCTGCTTTTTGCTGAAAGGGCAAAGGTATGAATACTTTTATATCTCGGAAAATGTTGCAATAGTGTAACAGTTTTGCTAGGTTCTGAAGAGGAGTCAACCTGGACTCTAAATATAATTCTGTTTCTCTCTCCACAGATACTGCTGAGCTTCTCTAATATTCTGTGTTTATTTCAGTTTTGCTGGGGCTTGGACTAGTTCTGGAGCATGTGTCAGTACGACTGGAAAGATGTCAATGCCTATTGCCTTTGCAGATATTTTCTGATCAACATTCTCTGGGAATGACCAACATTCTCAGAGGTTATTACACCCCCTGAAGCAGGTGGGACTTGAACCCAGGCCTCCCACTCCAGAGGTAGGGGTGTTACCAATGTGCCACAAGAGGGCAATATCCAATGCCTTCAACTATTTCTTGATATCATGAGGAGCTAATTGAATTAGCTGAAGTTAATTGACATTTGTGATATTGGGGACCTAGGGAGAAGACTGAGATGGATCATTCACTTGGCACTTTAGCTAAAGTTAGTTGTAAATGTTTCACCTTGTCTTTTTCACTGATGGATCTCCCAACATTTGAGGTTGGCAAGATCTATGGCATCACCTCCCCTAGAGAGTTTATTTATTACCATTTGTGGCTAGATAAGGCAAAACTGCAGAGCCTGCATTAGTTTTTTGGTAGCAAGATTGCTTAGCTTTGTCCAGTGTATGCTATCTGCGCAGTTTGACATGCATGTAGCCCTCCGTACTTTCACCAGTTTTCCAGGTCATTTTTAGTTATGCGTGGTTCTGCCCCTGGAACCATGCTGTCTGGTTTCTTCATGATCCTATGTGGTTAATGATAATAGTATAGTGAAGTATAAACGAGGTAAAAACAATGACTGCAGATGCTGGAAACCAGATTCTGGATTAGTGGTGCTGGAAGAGCACAGCAGTTCAGGCAGCATCCAAGGAGCTTCGAAATCAACTTTTCGGGCAAAAGCCCTTCATCAGGAATAAAGGCAGTGAGCCTGGAGCGTGGAGCGTGGAGCGTGGAGAGATAAGCTAGAGGAGGGTGGGGGTGGGGAGAAAGTAGCATAGAGTACAATGGGTGAGTGGGGGAGGGGATGAAGGTGATAGGTCAGGGAGGAGAGGGTGGAGTGGATAGGTGGAAAAGGAGATAGGCAGGTAGGACAGGTCCGGACAAGTCATGGGGACAGTGCTGAGCTGCAAGTTTAGAACTAGGGTGAGGTGGGGGAAGGGGAAATGAGGAAACTGTTGAAGTCTACATTGATGCCCTGGGGTTGAAGTGTTCCGAGGCGGAAGATGAGGCGTTCTTCCTCCAGGCGTCTGGTGGTGAGGGAGCGGCGGTGAAGATGGCCCAGGACCTCCATGTCCTCGGCAGAGTGGGAGGGGGAGTTGAAATATTGGGCCACGGGGCGGTGTGGTTGATTGGTGCGGGTGTCCCGGAGATGTTCCCAAAGCGCTCTACTAGGAGGCGCCCACTCTCCCCAATGTAGAGGAGACCGCATCGGGAGCAATGGATACAATAAATGATATTAGTGGATGTGCAAGTAAAACTTTGATGAATGTGGAAGGCTCCTTTAGGGCCTTGGATAGAGGTGAGGGAGGAGGTGTGGGCGCAGGTTTTACAGTTCCTGCGGTGACAGGGAAAGTGCCAGGATGGGAGGGTGGGTTGTAGGGGGGCGTGGACCAGGTAGTTCTTCCTCCAGGCGTCCCACAGGGCATCAATGTGGACTTCAACATTTTCTTCATTTCCCCTTCCCCCACCTCACCCTAGTTCTAAACTTGCAGCTCAGCACTGTCCCCATGACTTGTCCGGACTTGTCCTACCTGCCTTTCTCCTTTTCCACCTATCCACTCCACCCTCTCCTCGCTGACCTATCACCTTCATCCCCTCCCCACTCACCCATTGTACTCTATGCTACTTTCTCCCCACCCCCACCCTCCTCTAGCTTATCTCTCCACGCTCCAGGCTCACTGCCTTTATTTCTGATGAAGGGCTTTTGCCCGAAACGTCGATTTTGAAGCTCCTTGGATGCTGCTGGAACTGCTGTGCTCTTCCAGCACCACTAATCCAGAATAGTAAAGTATATGCTGGGCTTCAAGGTTACTAATCAGTAGTGGAAATAAACATGCCAATTAGGAGCATGAGTATACCATCCAGCCTCTCTATCATGCTTGACATTTTAAACTCAATGCTGATGTGATTATGGCCTCAAATCGACATTCCTACTTACTCATTATAACCTTGAGCTCAAGTGCCTCCTGAGTACCCATCTTTGAAATCTATTCTATTTTGCACAGCAACACCACACACAAAAAGAGTGCAAAATTTCAACGCTGCAATGGAGAGATTCCTCTATGTGAAGACTGCACCTTGTGGCCACTCAAGGAAAAGCTACTGTGTGTCCTAGAAAAGTATGTACCTGTCAGGCAGGGAGGAAACTGTAGAGCGCGGAAGCCGTGGTTTACAAAGGAAGTGGAATCTCTGGTCAAGAGGAAGAAGAAGGCTTATGTTAGGATGAGATGTGAAGGCTCAGTTAGGGCATTTGAGGGTTACAAGGTAGCCAGGAAAGACCTAAAGAGCGAGCTCAGAAGAGCCAGGAGGAGACATGAGAAGTTGTTGATGGATAGGATCAGGGTAAACCCTAAGGCTTTCTATAGGTATTTAAGGAATAAAAGAATGACGAGAGTAAGATTAGGGCCAATCAAGGATAGTAGTGGGAAGTTGTGTGTGGAGTCAGAGGAGATAAGGGAAGCACTAAATGAATATTTTTCAACAGTATCCACTCTAGAAAACGATAATGTTGTCGAGGAGATTACTGAGATACAGGCTACTAAACTACGTGGGATTGAGGTTCACAAGGAAGAGGTATTAGAAATCCTGCAGAGTGTGAAAATAGATAAATCCCCTGGGCCAGATGGGATTTATCCTAGGAACCTCTGGGAAGCCAGGGAGGAGATTGCTGAGCCTTTGGCATTGATCTTTAAATCATCATTGTCTACAGGAATAGTGCCAGAAGACTGGAGGTTAGCAATGTGGTTCCCCTGTTCAAGAAGGGGAGTCGAGACAATCCTGTTAATTATAGACCAGTGAGCCTTACTTCAGTTGTTGGTAAAGTGTTGGAAAAGGTTATAAGAGATAGGATTTATAATCATCTAGAAAAGAATAATTTGATTAGGGATAGTCAGCACGGTTTTGTGAAGGGTAGGTCGTGTCTCACAAACCTTATTGAGTTCTTTGAGAAGGTGACCAAACAGGTAGATGAGAGTAAACCGGTTGATGTGGTATATATGGATTTCAGCAAAGTGTTTGATAATGTTCCCCACAGTAGGCTATTGTACAAACTGCGGAGGAATGGGATTGTGGGAGATATAGCAGTTTGGATCAGTAATTGGCTTGCTGAAAGAAGACAGAGGGTGGTGGTTGATGGGAAATGTTCATCCTGGAGTCCAGTTACTAGTGGTGTACCACAAGGGTCAGTGTTGGGTCCACTGCTGTTCGTCATTTTTATAAATGACCTGGATGAGGGCATACAAGGGTGGGTTAGTAAATTTGCAGACAACACTAAGGTCGGTGGAGTTGTGGATAGTGATGAAGGATGTTGTAGGTTACAGAGAGACATAGATAAGCTGCAGAGCTGGGCTTAGAGGTGGCAAATGGAGTTTAATGCGGACTAGTGTGAGGTGATTCACTTTGGTCAGAGTAACTGGAATGCAGAGTACTGGGCTAATGGTAAGATTCTTGGTAGTGTAGATGAGCAGAGAGATCTGGGTGTCCAGGTACATAGATCCTTGAAAGTTGCCACCCAGGTTGACAGGGTTGTTAAGAAGGCATACAGTGTTTTAGCTTTTATCAATAGAGGGATTGAGTTCCGGAACCATGAGGTTATGCGACAGCTGTACAAAACTCTAGTGCGGCCACACTTGGAGTATTGTGTTCAGTTCTGGTCACCGCATTATAAGAAGGATGTGGAAGCTTTGGAAAGGGTGCAGAGGAGATTTACTAAGATGTTGCCTGGTATGGAGGGAAGGTCTTACGAGGAAAGGCTGAGGGACTTGAGGCTGTTTTCGTTAGAGAGAAGGTTGAGAGGTGACTTAATAGAGACATATAAGATAATCAGAGGGTTAGATAGGGTGGACAGGGAGAGCCTTTTTCCAAGAATGGTGACGGCGAGCACGAGGGGGCATAGCTTTAAATTGAGGGGTGATAAATATAGGGCAGAGGTCAGAGATAGTTTCTTTACTTAGAGTAGTAAGGGTATGGAATGCTTTGCGTGCAACGGTAGTGGATTCGCCAATTTTACGTACATTTAAGTCGTCATTGGACAAGCATATGGATGTACATGGAATAGTGTAGATTAGATGGCCTTCAGATTGGTATGACAGGTCGGCGCAACATCGAGGGCCGAAGGGCCTGTACTGCGCTGTAATGTTCTATGTTCTAATATTACTAGGGATAGATGCCTCTTGTTTGTTCCCTCAGGGCTTTAAAGTAATTAGCTGCGGAGGGGGGAGGGGGGGTTGAGTTCAGTTGCACAGAAAACTATGGAAAAGAGTTGGGGTGGGGGGAGTGCTCAACTGAGGTTATCAAAGTTTCCAGAAAGACTAACAGGACAGATAGTATGGAAAGGCTCAGGAATCTAAATTCAGGCAGAGCAGATAAGAAACAATTATGAGAAGGGGGCTGTCAATGCAGAACTGAGGGTACTGTACTTAAATGCACATATTATACAAAACAAAGTCAACAAGCTTATAGTACAGATTGAAATTGGAGTGTACAATGTTGTCAAAGTCACAGAGACATGCCTGCAAAAGGAGCAAGGCTAGGAACTAAATATCCAAGGATACGCATCCTATCAAAGGGATGGACAGATGGGCAAAGAGGGTGGGGTTGCCTTGTTAATAATAATGGAGTTAAATCCATAGCAAGTGATGGAGAATCAGAAGGCGTACAATCTGTGTGGGTAGAGATGAGGAACTGCAATGGGGGGAAGACCCTGATGGATGTCATGTACTGTGCCCCTAGCAAAAGGCATGTTGGATGGGAAATTTCAAGACTCAGGGGCACATTTTTAAGGTGAGGGAGGAGAGAGATTTTAAAAAGACATAACAGTCAATTCTTTTTGCAGAGGTTGGTTCACATGTGGATTGAATTTCCTGAGTGAATTGGTGGATGTGGGTATAATTACAATTACATCTATAGAAAAGATTTGAACAAAGAACATTACAGCTCAGTATGGGCCCTTTGGTCCTGGGTATTGCACAGACCTGTGAAACCAATCTGAAGCCCATCTAACCTATACTATTCCATTATTATCCATATGTTTATCCAATGACTATTTAAATGCCCTTAAAGTTGGCGAGTCTACTACTGTTGCAGGCAGAGTTTTCCACGCCCTTACTACTCTGAGTAAAGAATCTACCTCTGACATCTGTCCTATCACCCCTCAATTTAAAGCTACTTCCCCTCGTGCTAGCCATCCTCATCCAAGGAAAAAAGACTCTCACTGTCCACCCTATCTAATCCTCTGATCATCTTGTATGTCTCTATTAAGTCACCTCTCAATCTTCTTCTCTCTAATGAAAACAGCCTCAAGTGCTTCAGTCTTTTATCAGAAGACCTTCCCTCCATACCAGGCAATATCCTGGTAAATCTCCTCTGTACCTTTTCCAATGTTTCCAAATCCTTCCTATAATGCGGCGACCAGAACTGTACACAATACTCCAAGTGCAAGTCCAAGTCCAAGAGTTTTGTCCTCATGGTTCCGAAACTCAATCCCTCTACCAATAAAAGCTAAAACACTGTATACCTTGTTAACAACCCTATTAACCTGGGTGGCGACTTTCAGGAATCTATGCACTTGGACACTGAGATCTCTCTGCTCATCTACAAGAATCTTACCATTAGCCCAGTACTCTGTATTCCTGTTACTCCTTCCAAAGTGAATCTCCTCACACTTTTCTGCATCAAACTCCATTAGCCACCTTTCAGCCCAGCTCTGCAGCTTATCCGTGTCCCTTTGTAACCTGCAACATTCTTCCACACTGCTCACAACTCAACCAACTTTAGTGTCATCCACAAATTTACTAACCCACCCTTCTACACCCTCATCCAGGTCATTTGTAAAAAAAATGACAAACGGCAGTGGCCCCAAAACAGATCTTTGCAGTACACCACTAATAACTGAACTTCAGAATGAACATTTCCTATCAACCACCACCCTCTGTCTTCTTACAGTTAGCTGATTTCTGATCCAAATCACTAAATCACCCTCAATCCTATGCAACCATATTCTCTGCAATAGCCTACCGCTGGGAACCTTATCAAATGCTTAACTGAAATCCATACACACTACTTCAACCGCTTCACCCTCATCCACTGGTTTGGTCACCTTCTCAAAGAACTCAATAAGGTTTGTGAGGCACAACCTATCCTTAACAAAACCATGTTGATTAGCCCTAATCAAACTATTCCTTTCTAGATGTTTATAAATCCTCTCATAATCCTTTCCAACACTTTACCCACAATTGAAGTAAGGCTTGGTTGGATGGATTTGGGCCAGAAGTAGACAGGTGTGACTAGTTGAGATTGGGACTATGTTTGGCATGGACTGGTTGGACTACAGGCTCCGTTTCCATGCTGTTGGCTCTATGTGGAGCAGAAAATAAGTTGTGAGATAGAAAAGCCACAAAAGAAAGGCAATTCACAATAATCATGGAGGACTTCAATATGCAGGTGGATTAGGAGAATCAGGTTGATAGCAGATCCCAAGGAAAGGAATTTCTGGATTTTCTGAGATATTTTTTGGAACAGCTTATGGTCAATCCTGCAGGGACCTGGATTTGGTGATGTGTAATGAGACAAACCTGATTAGGGAGCTTAAGGTGAATAAACCTCTCAGCACCAGTAACCATAATATGATAGAATTCACCCTGCATTTGAGAAAGGGAGAAGCTAGAATCAGATGTAGTGATATTACAATTGAGTAAAGGTAACTGCAAAAACATGAGGGAGGAGCTGGCCAGAGTTGATTGAAAGGGGAGCATAGCAGGGAAAATGGTCGAGCAGCAATGGCAGGAGTATCTGGGGCAATTCATATGCCATAGCAAAAATTAATTCCAAGGAAGAGAAAACCTACAAAGGGGAGGACAAAGTAACTGTGGCTGACAAGGCAAGTCAGGAACTGCACAAAAATAAAAGAAATATCAAACAATGTGGGGAAGATTAGTGGGAAGCCAGAGGTTTGGGAAACCTTTAAAAACTTGCAGAGCACAACTAATAAAACTATAAAGGAGTGAGAAGATGAAGTATGAGGCTAAGTTAGCTAGTAATATAAAAGAAGATGGCAAGAGATTTTTTTCAGATATATAAAAAGGTAAGCGAGAAGCTAGAGTGGACTGCTGGAAAATGGGCTGAAGTAGTAATAGTGGGCGACAAAGAAATGGTGGAGAACTGACTAGGTACTTGGCATTAGTCGTCACAGTGGAAGACATCAGTAGCATACCAGAGCTTCAAGAGAGTCGGGGTGCAGAGGTGAATGTAGAGGCCATCAGAAGATTTTGTAACTTGGTCCATGGTCAGGGACACGAGGCTGTGATTACTGGTGAGGTGGGCATTGGGACAGACAATACACAAGTGAAGAACCTTGGCCTTTGCAGTTATCTTACAGGTTCAAGGTTCTTGCAGCCTGGGTGGATTTAAGTGGACATTGTAAAATGGACCAATGAACTTACAATGTCACTAAAGCACTGAAAGCCATTAAAGTGCTCGGAGAGGATAGGAACGTGGTGGCCGTAGGGAATAATACAGGCCAAGGTAGAGACAGTTTTCCGTAGCTGAGTACATGTCCTAAATGCTGTGCTGTCTGCCTGGTGTCCAAATTAAGGGACATTTACTCAGGCTGAGAAGGAACTTGCAATGACATGTGGAGGTTTCAGTGGTCATGATTTACCTTGGTACCAATGACATAAATTGGACTATCACAGAGGCTCTGCATCAGCAATATGAGCAGCTAAACACAAAGTTAAAAAGCAGAAGCTTAAAGGTGATCACCTTTAGATTTATGCCTGAGCCACAAGTAAATTGGCAAAAGGTTTTATGAGAGATGAATAGACAGCTAAAGAATTGAGAGAGAAATGGGACCAGTATTAGAAAAAATGTAAATTGAAATTAGCTTCATGTGAACTAGGCTAGGATCAACATTATTATGAATCATATAATTACAGCTGTGGAGAGGGCATGAAACTAAATAGTTGGGTGTGAGGAGTAGAGAAAAGAGATGACAAAATGTAGCAGCAGATAAGGCCATGCACTGAAAAATGGCGAAAAGGCACAGTTAAAGATTTTGTGTTTGAAAACATGCAATATTTTTTTAAAAATTTACAAATTCTTAATCTTAATTTTAGGGTAATTATGCTGTGCAAGTGGTTGCAGTATCGAAGTTTTATACTGAGGGAGACTGAGTTTAACAAGATCAGATATGATTTGAACTGAGAGCAGATACTTTTTGGTATCAAGAAGGAGATAGAGACAGTACACGGCACACTTGTCACAATAAAGATTAAGAGTGGGACTAACAAGTCCAGAGAATGCTGGATATCAAGGGATATACAGGACTAGGTAAAAAGAGAAAGGGAGGCTTATGGGAGATACTGAAGCCTCAAAATAACAGAGGGCTTAGAGTAGGAAAGAATGTGCAAAGGGGAATTTAAAAATAATATTAGTAGAGCAAAAGGGGGCATGAAAGGATAATGGCCAGTAAAACAAAGGAAAATCCTAAATTATTTTACAAGAACGTTAAGGGAAGAGGATAACTGGGAAAGTGTAGGGCCTATTAGGACCATGGTGGTAACATGCACATGGAGCCGGAGGACGTAGATAGGGTTTTAAATGAATACTGTGTCAATGTTCACGAGTGAGAGATATCATGTATTTAAGGAAATCGGGAAGAACTATGATATTATTGTAAAAATGATCACAGACAGAGGAGGTACTGAATGGTCTGGCAGGCTTAAAAGCAGATAAATTATCAGGTCCAAATAAAATATATCCCAGGTTGTCGAGTGAGGCAAGGGAGAGAATAGCAGGGGCACTGGCAATCGTTTTCAATGGGTCTCACGAGAGGCGCCAAAGGACTGGAGAGCGGCCAATGTGGTATCGTTATTCAAGAAGGGAGCGAGGCATAAACCAGGAAATAGAGGTCAGTCTAACCTTAGTGGTAGGGAAATTATCAGAAGCAATTCCGAAGGACAGTATCAATCTGCATTTGGAGAGGCAGAATTAATCAGGAACAGTCAGCCTGATCTTGTTAAGGGGAGGGGGGGTTACCAGGTTTATAGATGAGGGCAATACATTTAACGTAATCTGTTTGGACTTTAGCAAGGCTTTTGATAGGGTCCCACATGGGAGACTGATAACACAAGTAAGAGCCATGGGATTCAAAGAAATTTAGCTAACAGGATCCAGAATTGGCCGGATGGCAGAAAGCGGAGGGTGATGGTCAAGGAACGTTTTTGTGACTGGATCCTGTGCTTAGTGAAGTTCCGCAGAGATCACTGGGGCCTTTTAATGCTTGTGGTAGATATAAATTATTTAAATGAATGTAGGAGAGTTGATCAGTAAGTTCACAGATGATATGAAAATTGATAGGATGGTAAAGAACAAGGAGGATAGCCTTAGATTACAGGAGGATACAGATGGACTGATCAATGCCAATTTGAATTAAAGCCAGATAAGTGTGAGGTGATCCAATTGTGCTGGACGAACAAGGCAAGGGAATAAGTGGTAGGACCCTGTGAAGCACCAAGGGTCAAAGGGACTTCGATGTGCATGTCCACTGGTTCCTACTTGCCTTTATTGCCTAAATATGGAGGTGCCAGTGTTGGACTGGGGTGGACAAAGTTAAAAATCACACAACACCAGGTTATAGTTCAACAGGTTTATTTGGAAGTACTAGCTTTCAGAGCACTGCTCCTTCATCAGGTAACTTAGTGGGACAGGTTCATAAGACTGAATTTATAGCAGTGTCATGCAATTAAACTGATAGACTGCAATTAAGTCTTGCATCGTTTAGAATGGGTTGCAGGTTTTGGTTCATTAATATGTAAATCCCAGAACTTCTTTTGAGTCACATTCTTGAGATAATTTAAGGTTTTATGAGAAAAGATAACATCTCAGCTCAGACAATGCATTAAAGGTGTGGGATTAGAGTCTGTCTGTGTCCCAATCTTGAGTCAGACTGATTCTATTTCCAAAGTAGGAATTTACTGAGGATAGACATGATTGAGGTGTTTAAAATTATCAGGGCATAGATTGTGTATACAGGAAGAAACATTTCCTCATGATGGAAGGATCAATGACCAGGGAGATTAGATTTATGGTAAGGGGCAAGAGGTTTAGAGGGGATGTGGTGAGAATATTTTTCATCCAGAGGGTGGAGACAGTCTGGAACTTACTGCCTGTAAGGGTGGTACAGGCAGAAACCGCATACCACTAAGAAATATTTAGATCTGCACTTGAGATACCAAGGCATACAAGGCCATGGGCTAAGTGGTGGGAAATGGAATTAGCATAGTTAGGTACTTGATAGGCAAAAGGACCTTTTTCTGTGCTGTTGACCTCTCTGATAAGATAAGTTAATTGTTGTTTTAAGTCTGTCCAAGAGAAAGGCTGCATTAGTGAGTATAGTGGATTCTTTCTTGATTATATGTTTTTGGAGAAAAGTCTCTTGATTAAACTTAAAATATAAGCCATAGCTATTAATTTAACCTGGGGCAGTGTGTGTAGAGAAATAAGACGGTGTTATTTTCTGGGACTGTAGATTGTGAAGGAGCAAAAATGGCCTTTACAGTGATATGTACTTCTAGTCAGATGTAGGAGCTTAAAGAGAGTTTAAGGGTTACTGCGGATTATATCTGCCATAAATGCTGTTGGATGCGAATCTTATCAGATCGAGTGGATCGGTTGGAGAGACAGATAGAAGCGATGAGGAATTTGCAGCAGCAACAGTATGTGATGGATGGCAGTTATAGGAAGGGGGGAAAGTCTCATATACAGTCACATAGATGGGTTAACTCCAGGAATGGTGAGAGAGGTCGGCACCTAGGGACTAATATACTGGCAGGGAAATTTGCTAGAACTGCTTGGGAGAATTTAAACTAGTAAGGTGGAGGGTGGGACCCAGGGAGATAGTGAGGAAAGAGATCGATCTGAGACGGGTACAGCTGAGAACAGAAATGAGTCAAAAAAACAGTTAGGGCAGGCAGGGCAGGTATATTTTGTGGATATACCCATTTCAAACAGGTATGCTGTTTGGAAAATGTAGGGGGTGATGGATTCTCAGGGGAATGTAGCACGAACAGCCAAGTTTCTGGTATTGAGACGGGCTCTAATGCAATGAGGGGTATGTCGGTTTCCAAGAGGTCAGTTGTGTCAGGGGATTCTGTAGTCCGAGGTACAGACAGACATTTCTGTGGCCAGCAGAGAAAAAGCAGAATGGTGTGTTGTTTCCCTGGTGCCAGGATCAAGGATGTCACAGAGAGGGTGCAGAATGTTCTCACGGGGGAGAGGGACCAGCAGGAGGTCATTGTCCACATTGGAACCAACAACATTGGAAGGGAAAAGGTTGAGACTCTGAAGGGAGATTACAGAGAGTTGGCAGAAATTTAAAAAGGAGGTCCTCAAGGGTAGTAATATCTGGATTACTCCCAGTGCTACAAGCTAGTGAGGGCAGGAATAGGAGGATAGAGCAGATGAATGCATGGCTGAGGAGCTGGTGTATGGGGGAAGGATTCACATTTTTGGATCACTGGAATCTCTTTTGGGGTAGAAGTGACCTGTATAAGAAGGACAGATTGCACCTAAATTGGAAGGGGACTAATATACTGATAGGGAGATTTGCTAGAACTGCTTGGGAGGATTTAAACTAGTAAGGTGGGGGGGGTGGGACCCAGGGAGATAGTGAGGAAATAGATCGATCTGAGACGGGTACAGCTGAGAACAGAAGTGAGTCAAACAGTCAGGGCAGGCAGGGACAAGGTAAGACTAATAAATTAACTGCATTTATTTCAATGCAAGGGGCCTAACAAGGAAGGCAGATGAACTCAGGACCTGGTTAGGAACATGGGACTGGGATATCATAGCAATTACGGAAACATGGCTCAGGGATGGGCAGGACTGGCAGCTTAATGTTCCAGGATACAAATGCTACAGGAAGGATAGAAAGGGAGGCAAGAGAGGAGGGGGAGTGGCATTTTTGATAAGGGATAGCATTACAGCTGTGCTGAGGGAGGATATTCCCAGAAATACATCCAGGGACGTTATTAGGGTGGAACTAAGAAAGGGATGATCACCTTATTGGGATTGTACTATAGACCCCCCAATAGTCAGAGGGAAATTAAGAAACAAACTTGCAAAGAGTTTGTGGGCGGCACGGTGGCACAGTGCTTAGCACTGCGGCTTCACAGAGCCAGAGACCCGGGTTCAATTCCTGCCTCAGGCGACTGACTGTATGGAGTTTGCACGTTCTCCCCGTGTCTGCGTGGGTTTCCTCCGGGTGCTCCGGTTTCCTCCCACAGTCCAAAGATGTGCAGGTCAGGTGAATTGGCCATGCTAAATTGCCCGTAGTGTTAGGTAAGGGGTAAATGTAGGGGTATGGGTGGGTTGCGCTTCGGCGGGTCGGTGTGGACATGTTGGGCCGAAGGGCCTGTTTCCACACTGTAATGTAATGTAATCTAATCTAAAAGATCTATCTATAAGAATAATAGGGTGGTTATGGTAGGGGATTTTAACTTTCCAAACATCAACTGGGATTGCCATAGTGTTAAAGGTTTAGATGGAGAGTAATTTCTTAAGTGTGTACAAGACAATTTTCTGATTCAGTACGTGGATGTACCTACCAGAGAAGGTGCAAAACTAGACCGACTCTTGGGAAATAAGGCAGGGCAGGTGACTGAGGTGTCAGTGGGAGAGCACTTTGGGGCCAGCGACCATAATTCTATTCGTTTTAAAATAGTGATGGGAAAGGATAGACCAGATCTAAAAGTTGAAGTTCTAAATTGGAGAAAGGCCAATTTTGACAGTATTAGGCAAGAACTTTCGAAAGCTGATTGGAGGCAGATGTTCACAGGTAAAGGGACGGCTGGAAAATCGGAAGCCTTCAGAAATGAGATAACAAGAATCCAGAGAAAGTATATTCCTGTCAGGGTGAAAGGGAAGGCTGGTAGGTATAGGGAATGCTGGATGACTAAAGAAATTGATGGTTTGGTTAAGAAAAAGAAGGAAGCATATGTCAGGTATAGAAAGGGTAGATTGAGTGAATCCTTAGAAGAGTATAAAGAAAGTAGGAGTGTACTTAAGAGGGAAATCAGGAGGGCAAAACGGGGACATGAGATAGCTTTGACAAATATAATTAAGGAGAATCCAAAGGGGTTTTACAAATATATTAAGGACAAAAGAGTAACTAGGGAGAGAATAGGGCCCCTCAAAGATCAGCAAGGCGGCCTTTGTGTGGAGCCACAGAAAATGGGGGAGATACTAAATGAATATTTTGCATCAGTATTTACTGTGGAAAAGGATATGGAAGATATAGACTGTAGGGAAATAGATGGTGACATCTTGCATAATGTCCAGATTACAGAGGTGGAAGTGCTGGATGTCTTGAAACGGTTAAAGGTGGATAAATCCACAGGACCTGATCAGGTATACCCGAGAATGCTGTGGGAAGCTAGAGAAGTGATTGCTGGGCCTCTTGCTGAGATATTTGTATCATCGATAGTCACAGGTGAGGTGCCGGAAGACGTGGTGCCACTGCTTAAGAAGGGCGGTAAAGACAAGCCAGGGAACTATAGACCGGTGAGCCTGATGTCAGTGGTGGGCAAGTTGTTGGAGGGAATCCTGAGGAACAGGATATACATGTATTTGGAAAGGCAAGGACTGATTCGGGATAGTCAACATGGCTTTGTGCGTGGGAAATCATGTCTCAGAAACTTAATTGAATGTTTTGAAGAAGTAACAAAGAAGATTGATGAGAGTAGAGTAGAAGATGTGATCTATATGGACTTCAGTAAGGTGTTTGACAAGGTTCCCCATGGGAGACTGATTAGCAAGGTTAGATCTCATAGAATACAGGGAGAACTCGCCATTTGGATACAGAACTGGCTCAAAGGTTGAAGACAGAGGGTGGTGGTGGAGGGTTGTTTTTCAAACTGGAGACCTGTGACCAGTGGAGTGCCACAAGGATTGGTGCTGGGCCCTCTACTTTTTGTCATTTACATAAATGATTTGGATGCGAGCATAAGAGGTACAGTTAGTAAGTTTGCAAATGACACTAAAATTGGAGGTGTAGTGGACAGCGAAAAGGGTTACCTCAGATTACAACAGGATCTGGACCAGATGGCTCAATGGGCTGTGAAGTGGCAGATGGAGTTTCATTCAGATAATTGCGAGGTGCTGCATTTTGGGAAAGCAAATCTTAGCAGGACTTATACACTTAATGGTGAGGTCCTAGGGAGTGTTGCTGAACAAAGAGACCTTGGAGTGCAGGTTCATAGCTCCTTGAAAGTGAAGTCGCAGGTAGATAGGATAGTGAAGAAGGCGTTTGGTATGCTTTCCTTTCTTGGTCAGAGTATTGAGTACAGGAGTTGGGAGGTCATGTTGCGGCTGTACAGGACATTGATTAGGCCACTGTTGGAATATTGCATGCAATTCTGGTCTCCTATTGGAAAGATGTTGTGAAACTTGAAAGGGTTGAGAAAAGATTTACAAGGATGTTGCCAGGGTTGGAGGATCTGAGCTACAAGGAGAGGCTGAACAGGCTGGGGCTGTTTTCCCTGGAGCGTCGGAGGCTGAGGGGTGACCTTATAGAGGTTTACAAAATTATGAGTGGCATGGATAGGATAAATAGATGAAATCTTTTCCCTGGGGTCGGGGAGTCCAGAACTGGACGGCATAGGTTTTGGGTGAGAGGGGAAAGATATAAAAGAGACCTAAGGGGCAACTTTTTCATGCAGAGGGTGGTACGTGTATGGAATGAGCTGCCAGAGGATGTGGTGGAGGCTGGTACAATTGCAACATTTAAGAAGCATTTGGATGGGTATATGAATAGGAAGGGTTTGGAGGGATATGGGCCGGGTGCTGGTAGGTGGGACTAGATTGGGTTGGGATATCTTTGAGGAGAAACTGAGGTCTGCAGATGCTGGAGATCAGAGCTGAAAATGTGTTGCTGGAGAAGCGCAGCAGGTCAGGCAGCATCCAGGGAACAGGAGAATCGATGTTTTGGGCATAAGCCCTTCTTCAGGATATCTGGTCGGCATGGACAAGTTGGACCGAAGGGTCTGTTTCCATGCTGTACATCTCTATGACTATGACTATCCAGGACAAAGCAGTCTTTTAGATTGGCATCCCCTTCACTAGCAATGCACATCAGCAATAGTGTGTACCATCTACAAGATGCACTGCAGTATCTCACCAAGGCTGCTCTGACAACACCTTCTCCAAACCTGTGAACTCTATCACCAAGAGGACAAGGGAAGCAGATTCAAAGAAACACCACCACCACCAAGTTCCCCTTGAGACATTAACAATCCTGATTTGGAAATGTGTTTAGATTTGATTAGATTAGATCCCCTACAGTGCGGAAACAGGCCCTTCGGCCCAACCAGTCCACACCGACCCTCCAAAGAGTTTTTGGGTTCTTCATCATCATGTGGTCAAAATCCTGAACTCATCTGCTATCAACATTTTGAGTGCCCCCACACCCCAAAGCCTGCAACAATTCACAAAGACAGCTCACCACCCCCACCTTTTTAGAGCAGTTGGGATGAGTAATAAGTGCTGACCAAGCTAATGATTCCCACATTTCATGAATGAATGAAATAAAACAAAAACTTCTGCAAAAACAGCCTGAATCATTCAGCCTTATCCAGTACACAGTGCATGCTCTATCTGCAGCCAAGCACTAGCTGATGAGCTACTGGATGTATCCATTTGTTCTTTTGATTTCTTTATTCATTATCTCAATGTTTATAGTAGGCTGGCCGGGAAACGCCAGATAGAGCATTTGTCGGTAGCAACATTATTTGCACAGTTTTGAGCTTGGATTGTGAAAAATACAGAGTACTCTGTTCACCTATTGCTGTTATATTAGTTCAACAGTCTGTAGAGGTTTGCACAACGCTTCTGCAAACAATAAGCATTTAGATAGTACCTTTGAAATAATAAAATGCTCCACAGTGTTTCAGAGGGGCAATATCGATCAGCTACATCAAGAAATTCTAGGACTGGTGACTATGGCCTTCAACAGTGAGGTATGTTTTAAGGATCTACTTAAAAGACAGAAGTAGAAAGGCTTACAGAGGGAATAGTTAACACAATCCAGGTACAAACGAGTTCTGTACGGATTCAGGCAGCATTATCAACCAAGATCTTTTTAGCAGTTTTATGCTGCTTTGCTATAATCCAAAGGTATTTCTGAAGACCCATGATGACCTTTGTACTCTGTAGCATGAATTTCTTTGACCTGAAATCTGTTCCTTAGCCATGTGGCTAAAATGGCTACAAATAAACAGAATTTTTAGTACAAAAGGAGATCTTTCTTTGCTAGCGTTGAATGTAGGCACAATTTCCAGGCTAGTTTTGCACACAAACCCTGGGATTTTGTCAACACCATGCCATTCCTGATGCCATAGCACATTTTCTTTTGCCTGTTCCCATGCAATTACAATTAAAATTCTAAGTGGCAGCAGCTTGCATACTTTTATTTATTTGACCATAGAATGTGGACATCCTGGGCAAAGTCATATGTTGCCTATTCACAATTGCCTTGGAGAAGGTGTTGCTGATTTTGGCTTTTTGAACAGCTGCAGGCTCAGTGTGTAGCTACAGCCACAACATTGTCATGGAGAGAGTTCCAGGATTTCGACTCAGCAACTTTGAAGGAACGGTGATATGGAATAGGATGATGTCTGACTTGGAAAGAAACTTGTAGGTGGTGGTATTGTCATGCATCTGTTGGTTTTGCTTTTTGAGGTGGCAGGGGTCTCCGGTTAAGAAAGTTCTGGCCAATGAGCCTTTGTGAATTGCTGTAGTACATTCTGGAGATAGTATAAACTGTCACTAAATTGGTAACGAAGAGTATTAATATGCCTGACACTTGCCAGTTATTTTTCCAAGCCTGAATATTGTCCAGATCTTGCTGTATGGGGGAACTGGCTGCTTTGGTATCTGAGGAGTTGCAAATAGTGCTGAACGTTGCGCAATCAGCAGCAAACATCCCATTTCTGACCTTATAATGGAGGCAAGGTCATTGATGAAGCAGCTGAAAACCATCTGACCTACACAACATTACACTGAGCAACAGATTTGATTTCATGGATGTGGGAGCTTTTAATTGGTGAAACCTGCCATCTACTGAAAATACTGCATCGACTGGTGGCCTATTAAAGGATTTTCTTGTCAAAAAGGGTGGTTCTGCATCATTGCCATAACTTTCCTGTGCATCTCCATTACCAAAAGACTGCAGTACACAAAGGGGTTATAGAGGTTTTTCTAAATTAAATATCATCTTGATTTTATTCTATTCATGTGTTTATTGAAACTAGTTTAGTCAATAGCTAAATGTTCTGGCTTGCCTCATTGATGGTATATTTTGATATTTTATTGGAGTTTGGGACATTTCGTTTATTGTGGACGTAAGTGTGTTTTATGTTCACTCGTTATTGAACGTGTGTGTTCATGTCCAGTGTTATAGTTGCCACCCTGTGGAATGTGAAAGAACGTACAGGTTCCATTGGCCCTCCGTTTTCTGCACAGAGGACAATATCTGCAATCACACTCAGTGGGATAACTGAAATGTTGTAGGTGAACTCAAAGCAACTCAAGCCAACTCTGAGATGCTCCCACATTTGGACAGTAAGACACGGCCTTTTAAGTCCCTAATTGACTGATCCCACCACACCTCTCAGCACACTCAAGACACCAAGCCTTTCCCACTTCACTCTATGGTTGTGACCTCATCCTGTCATCCTGTGGATCCCTCTTCCAAACCCCATGCCCCGATCCCCTCAACAACTTCCTCACTGCTGTCTCATTCTTTCCAGTCCTAAACCTTCATATAAGAGCGTGTCTTTCTCCTCCCTCCCTTGTGATGTTGAGTTTACAAGGAAAATAATTGGTGATTTTACACACAACTGCACAAAGCCAACTGTTGTGTGCCACCTTTACACAATCATGAACTGAGTGCCAGGAGTCTCTTGTATCTATCCAACTTTATATTGAATGTAAGCCTTCATTGAAATCTGTTTAACATGTGAGTATTCAGGACATGCAAATGTGCTATCAGTATGAACTTGCTGCAGCGAACATGACATTTGACATGTCATGCATGTTGCTAAGTTTATTACACTATCTATAACTCATTGTTAAGAAATTGAGACATTATCACCACATCTTAGCAGATCATTGAAAAATGGAAGTTTCACATCCTGCCTAATTCATTCATCTCCCATCATATTTCCTGCCCTTGTAGGCTTGACAGAATCTCCAATAATGAGTTAGATTTTCCCAGTTCTGATCAGCAAATGACATAGCTGGGCCAGTAAAAGAAGTGGCTGTGATATTACACAGCAAGAGGTCCTATCTCCTTTTCTCCCTTCTTCAGTATTCCCTCGTCTGGGAACTGTCCTGCAACAATTGAGGCCAGTTAAACTTATTGCAGAGTTGTTAAATATTTAACAGCTGTGTGTGTCAAACCAACTATGTGGCAGCGAGAACCATGGTGAGTAAAATACTTTTCAAAATTTAAAGGGTTTACCCCTCACAAAGTTAAACTTGCAGCAGTTGCATCACAGGTCAGGGGAGGAGTCAATGCTCATAGCTTGATCAGTTCAGATAACCATCAACCTCTCGGCATTGAATAAGCATCAGAGCAGAAGGCAAGGCTATTTCAAATCCACCTAAACAACAGGAAGGCTGAAACTGGAAATAAGAGCTGCACCCTCAAAAATGGAAGCCATTGAAGATGAGAAACAGCAGTTGGCACAGGATGACAGAACAATGGGTAATGGCTGGAGGAAAGGGACAAGGGCATGAAATTGAAGAGATACTGCACTGATTACAGGATCTAAATGCAGAGGCAAAGTCAGGTGGCAACTAGTGCCAAGGGAGGCTGCGCCTATCTGTTTTTTTAAAAAATACTGTGCAAATTCCTGTGGTATCTCATGGGGGTTACATACTGATGCATCAGAAGTGGCAGATATCCATTCACCAAGGCTGGTCATCACATAAAACTCACAATTGATGGGACATCACGGGTTCAGAGAGCAGTGGGTCTGGTACCTGGTGTGATCAGGTGGTGCCCTGTAATACTCTACAACTCTCTTGTTCATTATAGTGGTCAGCTGCTAGCACTCTTTACAACTTGTTCCCCCTGAGATTCTGTGGGCCTTCAGATCCTGTTGTGGAAGGGGTCAGCTCAGTGAGGGAGGGGCAGGTAAAAGAGGAGAAATTGAAAGCAGAGTGAGATAGCATTGGTCACAGAGGTGTACTTGTTACATGATGAGGTGGCCTCTTCCCACCACCCTTCAGGAAGTGCACTTCCCTCATTGATGCCAATGTTTTGGCTCCTATGTACCACAGGGGCATAACCCCTGTTATTCAGGTCAACCAGCAGCTTCACTGGATGTCTGAAATTTTTCTTAAGGCACGCTCTGATGTACCTGTGATAGGGGAACTCACATCTTTTGTCCCAGGATTTCAAGGGAAAAATCCAGTTTAGTGATTTTGGTAATATTCTGGAAAAAAAGAAAATTCAGAGGATTCATTCCATTACAGTTGTTCTCAACTAAAGAACAAATCACGAATCAGGTCATGTGGCACTGCAATTCAAAAGTTGAAGGAATAATCAACCATAAATACATGTACAAGGAACGTGATAGGCCACAAAAACAAAAGTCAGAAATTACTGGAAAAACTCAGCAGGTCTGACAGCATTTGTCGCGAGAAATCAGAGTTAACATTTCAGGTCCAGTCACTCTTCTCCACACCTGCTCTAAAGGTAGATGACAAAATGCAAGAATTGCCAAATAAACAGTACCCTTTATCGGAATTTGAACACCAATACAGAAGCTAAGAGGAGCAGGTCTGTCACCCAAATTAATATTCTACAGTGTAACAGGTCCTTGCCCACTCTGCTGTATGGATGTAAGACTTGGACTGTGGAATGTGTACCAGCATCATGCCAAAAAACTCAATGATTTTTACTTCAAATGTCTTCCAGGAATATTGGATGACAGGACAAAATACCAGGCAATGGGGTGCTCACTGAGTTGGCATGCCAAGCATCACATTAGATTGAGACAGTCACAAAGAAATTGGGCTGGTCATGCAACCAGAAGGCCTGGCACTCACTTAACACAGTAGATTTCCTATAGAAATATTGAATCAGGGTGCACTGTCATGGTAGTCAAATCAAGCTCTGTAGGTATACTCTGAAGGTTTTACTAAAGAGGTTAGATATTGAGCCTAAGTTATGGGAGAAGCTCACCTGGGAAAAAGGATGTGGACGCCTTCAAAAATAAACCCATATAAGAGGCAGAGAGAAAACACAAGGAAAAGAAATCCTGAGGCAGTAGTTGGTCTAAGTCTTAATTGCCTGCAGTATCCTCTTCTATTTGTAGCCCTAAGGGTGCAATTCGGCCTCAACAATCACACGTTCCCATTGGAGTGAAACTGAACGTTCGATGAAGAACATGGTCATCCTTGTCAAAGGACAAACAACATTGAGAATTCAGCACTGTTCCCTGTTCCTGTATTGTCATTGAGGGAAAGAAAGGATTATTACTGGAAACACAGCGACTTCCACAAGGTGAAAGTACTCTACTCATACATGAATCTCTTTTCACTGTACAATGTACTTACCTTTTTGTTAACATTGGCAATGCTGGAGTTGCCCTTTGCTGAAGAGAGTTGAGAGTTGAGGCAGCAGTTTCCGCATCCAGAATTGTAGCCTTCATGCTCATGGCAACCAGGTAAGATAATCAAGTGCCTCAGAAATCTTAGATGGAAAGAGAATACTTGTTATTTTGTGAAGTGTACAAGGGAAAGTCTGATCCCACCATAATCAGCGATTTAAGTAATTTCCATTACATATTACACATGTAGGCATACCGAAATCATACATGCAGCTAAAAAATTAACATTCAGGAATAGAGCTGAATGTAGGTAGTAGACAGAAGCTCCCATCCCATCAGCAAGAGGATTGAAAGGCAAATAGCTGAATAATGTATAACAAAGGGAATAAATATATAACTTCATGAAAGGACACCAGAGAACTGATAGCATTATAAAAAAAGGGCTTAGCCAACTCACCTCCTGTCTCTCCAAAGCCTATCCATGATCTACAAGACTCATATCAGGAGTATGATGGAATACTTCCCACTTGCCTGGATGGATGCAGCTCCAAAAATACTCAAGAAACTGATTGACAATATATCCACAACTATCCACTCCCTCTACCACCAACACCCAATAGCGGTAGTGTGTACTATTTCCAAGATGACAGAAATTCAAAGATCTTTAGTCAGCACCTTGCCAACCCATGACCACTTCTATCCAGAAGGAAAAGAGCAGCAGATGGATGAGAACATCATCACCTGCAAGTTCCCCTCCAAGGCATGCACCATCCTGACTTGTTCACTGTTGCTGAATCAAAATCCTGGAATTCTGTCCCTAAAGGCAATGAGAATCGCCCTATTGCATGTGAACTGCAGCGGTTCAAGAAGGCAGCTTAACATCATCTTTTCAAGGGGAACTAGCGACAGACAATAAATTCTGGCCCAGCCAGCAATGCCCACATCCTGCATTCCATAAATAATTAATTTGGTCTTAAAGCCCTCCAGATGTTGGAATTTCACAATGACTGTGATGTTGCTTCTCTCTGCTCTATATTTAATCAGGTATTATCAGAAGACTCTACCGTCTACAGTTCAATTACCAAATGTCATATGGAATTCTGCCTTAACAGGTTCTGTATTTACTTTTTAAAATGTAGTTCCAAATCTGTAATTCTTTCATGCCTGTGCTGGGCATGACAGACCCAATTTAAAGCTGATCTCTTATGAAAATATTTCGTTACCTGTCTTATTGGCTCCTTCTTAAATTTGGTGTCAAACTTTGTCCAACTACACTCCTATGATGTGCTTTAGGATATTTCACTCCAATTAAAACAGTATATAAATGCAAACTTGCATTGTAATAGATTCTGATAATCAAGAGTCATGGGAAAATGGCAGGAAAGTGGAGTTAAAGATTATTAGATCAGCCATGATTTCACTGAATAGCAGAGCAGGCAAATAGCCTACTTGTGCTGTTACGTTAATTGGTCTTATGAAATGGATGTTTAAGGCCTTCAACATTTCTCCAGTTTGGATTTACTGCTCCTCAGTGGGGTCCTAGAGCACAACACAACTTGTACATTCTTTCTCCAACATTGATAACAGAATTGCTGCTTTTACTGGCACTGGGTTTTTATTGAGCTCAGTACATACTTCATAATTTTGTCATTGAGACTTGAAAATTTCTAATTCTGTCTTATGGTGTTTTCCACCTTCATAGTAGCAGGGACTGGAAAATTCAAAACCATTTCTGCTCACTCAGTAGTTCAAAGTCGTAGTCAATTGTTCTAATTCTTATTTAATGTTTCTTAAATTGAGCTGGCTCTCATACAGCTCTGAAAATCCATGCAATTTCACCTGTACACTTCTGAAACCATGTTTCATATAATTGGTTTAATGGCTACTACTTAAAGTGAAAGAAACTGCATCAGAGGTTACCTAACCATGTCAGGTCAGAACATACATTGTACACGTGCATTTCTCCAAAGAAATACAGTTTATTTACTATTTCCAACATCCGGCAAGCTATTACAGCCTTGGAGGCTAATACACAAATTCTAGATTGTCACCAGTTGAAGACCATATAAATATACCTACCAGCAGATTGTGATCAGGAAATAGAGCCCGAGTTGGTTTTACACCTATATCCACAGTGCTGAGGTCAGTTGTTGTAAATAGTAATAGTAACTAATGAACTAACTGAATAAATGTCAGCATCAAATTCATTGGACTTATTTAATTAATAATGCTCAGTTCTGCACTTATTTATTCAATGCAATAATTACTCCTTTATTCTTTAACTGTCCTGTCCGATTCATGGATGTAAAAGATCCCATTGACAATACTTTGAGAAAGGGCCAACACATCCATCAATCACCATCATTTACACATCAACTGATCAAGAATACATCAACAGTATTCTTAATGGACCATGCTGTGCACAAATTAGTTGTCATGTTTCCTACATCAAATACTTAAAAGTATTTCATTGAAGTATTTTGTGACATCTTTATGTATTGAATCATGCTCGCTAAATGTAAGTTATTTCTTTACAGGAATTCAGTGCAGTCATTGAATTGAACCATTGCAATGCTGTCAAGATGCTCAGTAGCAGCAGTGTGTACCATCTAAAGGATGCACTATAGAAATTCACCAAGGATCCTGAGATAGCACTTTCCAAAACCATGACCACTTTTATCAAGACAGACAAGACAGCGGATACTTGGAAACACTGCCACCTTCAAGTTCCCTCCAAACCTTCAACATCCTGATTTGGAAATATATTGCCATTCCTTCACTCTTGCTGCATCAAAACCCTCGAGTTCCCTTCCTAAGGGCATTGTGAGTCGACCTGCAACATGCAGAACTCCAGCAGTTTAAGAAGCCAGTTCACCAGCACCTTCTCAACAGCAACTAGGTATGGCCATAAGTGCTGACCCAGCCAGCGACAACCATATCCCATGGGTAAATTTTTAAAAATTCTGCTGCCCTTGGACTGAAATGTTAAACACAGTCAGTTGAGTTACTGTTTTAAAAAAAAAACTTCCATTTGTGTCACTTTCTCACAAATCGCAGTCTTCTCTTGTGTTTGGTTGCAGAGAGAAATCTTTTTCTCTAAAATGCAACTGAAATACATTTTGAAACCAGTTGGTGGCACTCAAGCACAATATTTATTGTTTCTGAAATTAGCCTAAAAACATGAATAAGTGAGGAGGTCTCCTTTTTCTGTTTCCAAACAGCCACAGCATCTTTAGTTGGTTCAGTTTTATTCAGGTTTAACTGCCATGTTTTAGGTTAATGTCATTATTAAGCCTGTTCCTCTGAGCTGTATAACGACAATAAGTCTCTGCTTGCCTTCTCATTCTTATCTGTGTCATTTAATGTCAGCTGTCAGTTAATGTTTCTTCTCACTGGTATTGGAAGACTGAATACATAGAGATTATAGGAACTACCGCACATCAGGTGATCATTCAATGGTCCAACTGGCCAGTCCCATACTTCAAAAATACTTTGCACTAACTCTTATATCCCTCACTCCCTTACTATACTACATATCCCATTTTTACCCATGTTAAAGTCAATCTCAATGAGTATTTAACTAATCTACATAAGTAACTTTGTGAAAGACACAGATCAATATATTGCCTGGAAAAAAACAATTTCTTAAAGAGAAGGGAGGATCAATTGGCTTGTTACATAGTCTCATCTCTCCAATTGAACAGTTTTTCAAATATGGTCTTAGCTAGAGGATATGAGGTACATAGTTTATGTGATTAGATTATGATTGATCAAACTCCTTTCTCAGCCAGAGTTCTTTGTCTGAGGTGGTTATGGTTGGTCCCCGTGCTATTGAGTAACCAAGTGATTGCTTGAAAGCTTTGTGAACAGGTTACAAAATGGCCTGTTCACACTCCTTCAAGTTGTTGTTCTGATATGGGTTTATAGACAGGCTAACTCTGGTTAATAGGTTTTGGAATGTGTGAGGTACAGTCATGAAAATATTCAGCTGTCTTAGAAACTGCTGTTTCATGTCACTGGAATGCTGTCTCAAACTTTATCTCAATTAGTGATTTTCAGTCAGTAGAAACAAAGTCATGGCTTTATAACAATTCATTTACCAACATGATTTTTTATTATTATTTACATACTTACAATACAGTTGAATCATTAACATCTCCAAGAAGACATTTTATTCTGAATTTTTTACTGTTTGATCTCAGAAAAACCGAGGTTGACTTTTATATTCGGTGTCTGAAAAACTGTAGATTTAACATCAAAAATCATGGGACTGACCTTTACATGAGATAGACTTGTACATGAATATATAAATATATCCTGTTACCTTTTGAATTTCTTAACATTTTTTAACAGAGCTTTTTCAAGCCTTTTTGACCACTCAATAGGATCACGGTCGATCAACTCTGGTCTCCACTTCACTTTCTTGTCTGACCTCCAGAACTCTTGATTCCCTTGTTAATTACACATGAATACGTAGTACCATCTGACACTTTTCTATGCAGTTTATATTTGACCATACCATGTACAAGTTAGCTAAATTTAAATTACTAAAATCTAAATTAGCCAAATGCCTTTTCTGACCTGGAGTCCATAATTGATCACACTAATTGAGTTGAATTTATTTTTATTACTTAGAATGTTCAGATCCAAAAGATGACTTTAAATGCCTTCTTGCTCAACAAACAATTCAAAATTCCATCGGCTTTCATCAAATAGTATTGGATCATCCATAATCTCAGTAAATATTCCTGTGTCCCCTAATAATTCTGTACAAATTACTCATGGCAAGTTGAGACCATTGTTTTATAGAAATAGATTCAGAGAAAGCCTGTACTTTTCCACATTACAGAATATTGACAAAGTGAAAACTTTGAGCTGTCTCCCATGAACTAGCTCACATATCCAATCAGTTTACCATTTGCACATCATTGTAATTTGGGAGAAAGAAGCATCACTTTTCTGCAGGGATGGTTGAAAAGACAACTTCCTGACAGCAAGCTTCTGACCCACTGTCTGAACTGAAAAATAGTGCAGAAGGAGATTGAAGAGTAAGAAGGAAAGACAATTAACATCAGGCAATAGATTCAGTACGGAGTGTATGTGGAGAGGAGGTAGTCGGGAAGTGCAATTTCACACTTGCAGTTCACTATGGAGTTCCCAATTCTGGAATGTACCTAACACTTTCTTCCATGAGGAAATGAGGGAAAAGCCTTCTATACTCTTGTTTCACTTGGGACTGACTTTCGAACAGAGTGCATGTAATCTGGAATTAAGAATACTGCTTAGCCTTAGAAAGTCAAGGACATGCAGGTCCTGAGCCTCCTCCATTGCCACACCCTCACCATCTGACACCTGGAGGAAGAACGCCTCATTTTCTGCCTTGGAACCCTCTAAACGCATGGCATCAATGTGGATTCCAACCTTCCAACCCAGCACTGCCCTCATGACCTGTCCTACCTGTCCATCTTCCTTCCCACCTATTCACTCCACCATCCTCTCTGACCTATCACCATTACACCTACTCCGTGTACCTATTGCACTCTCAGCTACCTTTCCCCCACCCCCCACCCTCTCAGCTCACAAGCTTCATTCCTGATGAAGGGCTCTTGCCGCACTCACTGAATATAAACTTCCTCCCTGTTTTGCATCAAAAGCTGCTATTTGTGATGATCAAAATAAATAGGCAGGCAAAGATACTTTAATAACTATAAAACATACAATTTTCCTCAAAAGTTGACAGCTTCATGACTTTCAATCAATTAAGAGCTTCATTTGATTCTCCAAAACCTTTGAACAAGTCCTCAGCTTAAGGTTGAGCCATTTACAAATGTCAATTTTGTAACCTTGTGAGGTATTCTTATCTGATGGATACCAGTCCTCCAATGTAATACCATCAGTGTTATGTCTACTTTGCACTGATTAAATCCTGCCATTTAGATATTGCATTACACAGAGGATAAAGTGTTTTTAATCTTTACATGACAAAAACTAACAGGCATTACCCTGAACCCTATGTGACACCAAGCATAGCGTTGATACAATGTGCAGAAAGCAGCATTCATGGTAAATCATTTAGACAGATTAATAAACTATTTTTAAGAAAACTAAATCAAACACGTCAGTGAGATTCCAAACCTTTAGTCTCCTGGACATAACCTTTTATGGGATGTGTATGCCATTGGCAAGGCCAATATTTGTTGTCCTTCCTTCAATGCCCTGAAAATCAGTGTCCATTTCAGAGGACAGTTAAGACTCACTGTATTACTGTTGTTCTGGAGTCACATGTGGACTAGGCTATGTAAGGATGGCAGATTTCATTCCTGAAAGGATATTACAAAACCAAAAGGGTTTTCTTATTACAATAGATGATAGTTTCACAAACATGATTTTCTCAGTCACTAAACAATATGGGCATTGCTACAGTTCAAACAAACTGGCACAAACTTGATTGAAGTTTCATTGGCACAAACAATGTTTGAAAACTCATGTGAGATTGGCAGTGAGGAGCTTCTTTAAGCCATGAGCAGAAGTCCCATTTCCAATAGTGTTGGAGACAAGATTTTTTCCAGCGAGCAGTGAGAGACGTACTTGCATGTATACCATGCATTAACATTTCATTATTAGTTAATTTCAGTTTATTTAAATGAATTTTCTCATTCTCCCACTACACAGCAACAATGAAAGTCAATGCTGCTAACTGGCAACACCAGCTTTTTGACTCCTTCAAGTTTCCATCAGTTTGCCCAGTACCTGTGACCAATTTGTCTGTTGCTCCTGTGATCTGCTTATGCATTTCTATTAAGCTGTAATTTTCCAATGGCATGTGGCCCTCTCGAGCCTGAGATGACCAGGTTTGTGAACTCTGACAGTCTTCTGAATGTCAGCAATCTGGGGTATTTCTTCTTTGGCCGGCTGTAACTCCAAACCTTATAGTAATGTAGGAGATTTTACCGTATGAACAAGAAATTTCAATAAGATTCAAATAGAAGGCCCATGACCACTTTCTCAAAATTAACTAAGGAATGGGGAATAAATGTTGGGTCTAGCCAGAAATGTCCATGCACTAAAGTTTAATGAATAACATTTTTGGTACTTCAGACTGTTCAAAAAATCAATTCATGGAAAGGTTGATTTTAAAGGAGGGAGACACAGTGACCTAGTCATTTAGAAACCCAGGCTAACGTTCTGGAGACATGTGTTAAAATCCTGCAAAGTCTTAAGTATAAACCATGTGGTGTGGAGTGGAGATAGGAGTTTGGGCTGAGGTTGAATGTTGGGATGAGTGAGTTCACCCATTACCTCTGACCACATTCCTCAATATACTGATGTCAAAATCCTTATCTTTGCTTACAAACCACTCCACAGTCCCACCATTCCCCTGCACTTGCAATGTAACTGCAATTATATATGCTAGTGTATATCCATTCTTATAAATTCAGTGCTCTGTTCAGGCTACAGCCTTGAGCAAATTTGAATTTTTCCCATTTTCAAAGCTGTCTTTACATTTTTAAATGTGTCTTCAAAACCTAACTTTTGGCCAGTTTCTCTGAATTTAACACAAATGCTCATCTTTTTCTCCTTAGAGAAATACCTTGGGGAAGAAGGTTGGAAGGGCCTGATATTTGTCAAAAAATTGCTTCGTCACTTTAATTCTTGCTTGCTTTTTTTTCTGGTAGGAAAATGACTAGCTCATTGCTTCACTGGCTTTTTTTCCTGCAACCAATGCCCAGCCTGGTGTGTTTTCAATTTGTTTCCTAGTTTCACAGCACAAGCTGGAACTCAGCACAACCCTAATTTGCCTGCGTAAGTCTGATGTTATTTATATCATGTGCTAAATCATGCCTGACTGCAGCGTTCCGTCTTCAGTGATTTTTTTTTTGTTTCCTTTTTAAAAAAAATCCAGGATCTATTGGAAGGATGTTGTGAAACTTGAAAGGGCTCAGAAAATATTTACAAGGATGTTTCCAGGGTTAGAGAATTTGAGTTACAGGGAGAGGCTGAATAGGCTGGGGCTGTTTTCCCTGGAGCATCAGAGGCTGAGTGGTGACCTCATAGAGGTTTATAAAATCATGAGGGGCATGGATAGGATAAATAGACAAAGTCTTTTCTCTGGGGTGGAGGAGTCCAGAACTAGAGGGCATAGCTTTAGGGTGAGAGGGGAAAGATCTAAAAGGGACCTAAGGGGCAACTTTTTCATGCAGAGGGTGGTGTGTGTATGGAATGAGTTGCCAGAGGAAGTGTGGAGACTGGTACAATTATAACATTTACAAGGCATCTGGATGGCAATATGAATAGGAAGGGTTTAGAGGGATATGGGCCAAGTGCTGGCAAATGGGACTTGATTAGGTTGGGATAGCTGGTTGGCATAGATGAGTTGGACCTAAGGGCCTGTTTCTGTGCTGTACATCTCTATGACTCTATGACTCTTTAGCAACATTAACATTTCAGAAAACTTAGATCATCCTTGGTGTTGACACAATTATGCCTCATTATCCCAGGGGATTCCCTGATATAAGGGAAAACAAGACAGTAATTAAAAAGGTTAACCCCACAGTAGGGATTCTCTGTGTAGAATTCCAATGAATATCACTAAGACATTTGGAAAAGAACCAGATACCACACCCAAAATAATAAGTCACCTCCTTCAAACAAGGAGTGGAGTAAAAGTGTAAAAGAAAAGGTCAGTATTTGATTCTCTTATTACTCACTGGCTCCATATGAATAGGACTGACTCAAATCTTTAATCTTTAACATGTGACTAGCAGCATGCATAGGATAAAAGAAAGAAATTATTTTGAGTAACCAAGGCCACACATTAGTTGGAAGAATGTTACATGGTTTGTCTGGTAAAGCAGAAGATTTGGTCATGTTTCTGGTATCCCTTGATCAGATTGCCTGCTATTTCTCACGTCAAGTGTGGATGTGTGGGTGGGAGTCATAGCAGAGTTTCAGCAGAAATCACATTCAAAACACAACCTTAACTCATGGTGTTTCGCAGAAATATCAGATCCATGACATTTCAACCTTCCCAACCTTCATTTTGGAAACTATCACTGTCAAATTCATAGATTCTTAAACTTATTCTGTCATTATCCAAAAAGTCACAATGGAAATGAAATTGGGCTTGAAATTATTGATTTCCTTCATCTGTTTTGGGTGCAGCCCATGTGGTACACCATCAACAGAAGGGAATGCATACAGGCATCCCTGTAAATGCCAGTAGCAACTGACGGTGTGTCATCATAGTGTCACATAGCCCTACTTGCCATCATGCCCAATTATCAAATTTGGATCATGCGGATCCATTGGACAAACTCATTCCTTCAATCACAAAAAATCTAGTGTTCCATTCCAAAATGGTTCCTGTAATAGCATTACTTCAAGGGAGATAATGGCCTAGCTGTACTATCAGTAGGCTATTAATCCAGAGACCCAGATAATGTTCTGGGGAATTGGATTTAAATCTTGCTATGGCAGATGATGGAATTTGAATTCAAAAAAATCTGGAATTGAGTCTAATGCTGACTATGAAACCATTGTTGAGAAAAATCGATCTGGCTTGCTAACGTCCTCAGAGAACGTCCTGTCTGGTCTGGCCTACATGTGACTCCAGACTCACTGCAATGTGGTTGATTCTTAAACTGACCTCTGGGCAATTAGGGATGAGCAATAAATTTTGGTCTGGCCAGTGAAGCCCACATCATGTGAATGAATTAAAAATGACAGTTGTTTACAGGTAAGATCATTTTGAAAGTTTTCTGTTGCTGCAGAATAACTCTGGTATCTTTCTGAAAGTATTGTGCTGATTTCCTTATTCTGCTGTATCATCACAGGAAGGAGACAACTAGTTGACTTGCCCACATAAAGTTTACAAGGAGGATGGCAGCTACCTCTGGGTATGAAGCATTATAGAATGATGGAGCAGAAATAGAGAGGTCAGAATCCACTGAAGATCTTAAAGTCTGCTTCAATCTTTGTCTCTTCTGTGGAGTGTTCCCCTGACCCCTTTACTCAGTTCATCAAATTTGATGAAGGACAAAAATCTATCACATCGATCCATATAGGATTCCACAGGTAAAATGTGTCCTACTGATGACTACTATAAATAATCAACTTTCTGTCTAGGAGCGCACAGCAGGGTCCTTATTCAACCTAAAATCTACCCTATAATCCTATAGGTCCACATTTTATTAAGAAGCCAATTGTATGGCATATTAATGAAGGTGAAATAACTGCACTGAGGCCGATCTCCCATGAGCAAGTCACCCTTTATTTATTTGTGCTCAGTACACTGGCTGTGGCCAGCCAGCTAGCTCGGAGTCAATCTCTTGAACTGAGAAGATTCTAAATCTCCTGGTTATATTTCTTTTCTTACTAAAACAGCAGCTCAAAGGCAAAGTCATCTTTTACTCGTACAACAGTACCACTGCCTGTGGCCAGCCTGCTCAGAGTCAATTCTCTTCGGAGGACATTCTAATCTCCTGGTTATATTTTTTTCTTTCCCCTACACGTCTGCCATATAGTATTAGTACTTCTTTTGGCCAGCACCCATGCGGTGTGTATGTTGGTGTTTTTACTGAATCCTGCACTGTGTGCAAGATCATTTTATTCAATATTTCCATCACCACCAAAACACCCATGTGACCAGTGAACCAGCAACAAGCAAAGCTCAGAATGAGCAATTATGTGAAAAGGTGAAGGGAGGCATCAAATCACAATAGAGTCAGAGGGGGATCTCCTGAGTTTTTTTCCCCTGTTGTGAAGGGCCCGCATGAACTTCCGCAGGCTGTTAATAAGGTCCTTGTTTCAGGATTGTTTCCGAGACTGGGAGGCTGTTTCCAGTGGGGTTGCACTAGGCTTGGCGTTAGTGGATTGCCAATTGTGATAAACATTAATGGTTCAGACTTAAACATACAGGGTATTGTCAAGAAATTTGCAGATGATGTGAATATTGATTGGGTGGTAGTGAGCAGGGTAAGTATAAATTGCAAGAGAATATCAATATTCTGGCTAGGTGGCTAGAGTAGTGGCAAGTGGAGTTCTTCTTGGAAAAATGTAAGACAATGTAAAGAGATCTAAAAAGGCAAGGAAGTGCACTATGAAAAGTAGGGCCTTGCAAAGTACAGAAGATTAAAAGGTACCTTAGCGTGAGTTTTCAAAAATCCCTGAAGGAAGCAGAGAAGGTAGGTAAGGTGGCTAAGTGGTATTTAGAAAACCTACCTTTAATAGTTTCTACATAGGAAACAAGGAGTAAGGAGGTTACACAGAAACTATACAAAAGACAGGCTAGTTCAGAACAGGAGTACTACTTGCAGTTCTAGTCACCACATCATAGAAAGAATATAGTTGAACTAGTTAGGGTGAGAGGTTGCTGCCTGGGTTGGAGGGTCAGAAACATGAAGAAAGCTTGGATACTGAAATAACCATGCAGATGCTGGTTCCCTTCACTAAATCACTTTATTTAATAGAGATCAGTACAGCCACCAGCTGTGGCTTCTCAGATGACATTCTAATCTCCTGGTTATATGTTTTTCTTTTCCTTACACTACTACTATATAGCAATAGTGCTTGTTTTTCACTGTGTGATGTGTACATAAGCACAAGAATCAAGAAGATAACTTTATTCAATATTTTCACGACAAAGAAAAACACCCATTTAGCCAGTGATCCATTAACAAGCAATAAGCAATACTTACCTGAAGAAGCAAAGTCAAAACACAACAGAGCTGGGGGGGATTTCCTGGTTATATTTTTAAAATTTTTTTTCCTGTTTATTTTTTTTCTCGCTAACCCCTCACACTACCGCCTAACTGTGGTAGTGCTTATTTTTCCCCAGCACCAATGGTGTGTGTGTGTGCAGGTGTGAGACACAGTGAGAGACGCAAGGTGCACGAATCTTTATTCAATTTCCACCACCAGGAAGATAGGAAAACACCCGGGTGGCCAGTGACAAGCAGTGCCCTTCACATCAAAGGGCAATGCTGTGTGATCAAACAGTGAAGGGGAGGGCCAGGATTAAATCAAAATAGAGTTGGAGGGGGAAATAATGCACTTCACTCCCTGCGGCGCCCACCTCTCCCTGAACAACTCCAGGGTGTTGGTGGACACCGCGTGCTCCTTCTCCAAGGACAACCGGGCTCTAACGTAACCGCGGAAGAGGGGCAGGCAGTCAGCCCTAATGACCCCTTCCACGGCCCACTGCCTGGACCTGTTGATGGCCAATTTGGCCAGGCCTAGGAGCAGACCCACGAGGAGGTCTTCAGACCTATTTCCTGGTTATATTTTTTTCTTTCTTTTTTCTTCTTTTTTCTTTTTTTTCCCTTTTTAACCCCCACACTACCACCTAACTGCGGTAGTGCTTATTTTTTCCCCAGCACCCATGGTGTGTGTGTGTGCAGGTGTGAGACACAAAGTGCACGAATCTTTATTCAATTTCCACCACCAGGAAGATAGGAAAACACCCAAGTGGCCAGTGACAAGCAGAGCCCTTCACATCAAAGGGCAGTGCTGTGTGATCAAACAGTGAAGGGGAGGGCCAGGACTAAATCAAAATTGAGTTCGAGGGAGAAATAATGCACTCCACTCCCTGCGGCGCCCACCTCTCCCTGAACAACTCCAGGGTGTTGGCCGACACCGCGTGCTCCTTCTCCAAGGACACCCGGGCTCTAACGTAACCACGGAAGAGGGGCAGGCAGTCAGCCCTAACAACCCCCTCCACGGCCCGCTGCCTGGACCTGTTGATGGCCAGTTTGGCCAGGCCCAGGAGCAGACCCACGAGGAGGTCTTCAGACCTATTTCTTGGTTATATTTTTTTTTGTTTGACACCCCTTTTTTTCTTTTCTTTTCTTTTTATTTTTTTTTTTTTAACCTCCACACTACCACCTAACTGCAGGAGTGCTTATTTTTTACTCCCCAGCACCATGATGTGTTTGTGCAGGTTTGAGACACAGTGAGAGACACAAAGTGCACGCACCTTTATTCAATTTCCACCACCAGGAAATTTCCTGGTTATATTTTTTTCTCTATGGATGTGGGGCAGCTGGTCCAGGGACAGTCCCCTTCCTCTCATACACCTTCAAGGAGGAGAGTCCTTGCACGTGCACACACACTCACACTGTTCCAACTCTCGAAAGGAAAACACCCGAGTGGCCAGTGACAAACACTGCCCTTCACATCAAAGGGCAGTGCTGTGTGATCTAAACAGTGAAGGGGAGGGTAGGGATTAAATCAAAATAGAGTTGGAGGGGGAAATAATGCACTCCAATCTCTTGTTTTTTTTAACCCCCCACACTACCGCCTAACTGCGGTAGTGCTTATTTTGTTTCCCCAGCACCCATGGTGTGTGTGTGCAGGTGTGAGACACAGTGAGAGACACAAAGTGCACGAATCTTTATTCAATTTCCACCACCAGGAAGATAGGAAAACACCCGAGGCGCCAGTGACAAGCACTGCCCTTCACAAAAAAGGGCAATGCTGTGTGATCAAAACAGTGAAGGGGAGGGTAGGGACTAAATCAAAATAGTGTTGGAGGGGGAAATAATGCACTCCACTCCCTGCGGCGCCCACCTCTCCCTGAACAACTCCAGGGTGTTGGTCGACACCGCGTGCTCCTTCTCCAAGGACACCTGGGCCCTAACATAACCGCGGAAGAGGGGCAGGCAGTCGGCCCTAATGACCCCCTCCATGGCCCGCTGCCTGGACCTGTTGATGGCCAGTTTGGCCAGGCCCAGGAGCAGACCCACGAGGAGGTCTTCAGACCTATTTCCTGGTTATATTTTTTTTTGTTTGACACCCTTTTTTTCTTTTCTTTTTATTTTTTTTAAACCCCCACACTACCACCTAACTGCAGTCGTGCTTATTTTTTCCCCCCTAGCACCCATGGTGTTTGTGCAGGTGTGAGACACAAAGTCCATGAATCTTTATTCAATTTCCACCACCAGGAAATTTCCTGGTTATAAAAAAAAGTATTTTCAAACTACCAGATAAAGAAACAATTGTAGCTAGTAATTAAAGTATCAGCACATCACCACTCTCCAGATGAGTGATAGGCCAGAATACTATGCAGTTTGGAAAGCATAGATAACAATTATTTCTCCTGGAAAAGTGTAGTGTCTGGAGAATATTTACAAAAACGCATGTCAATAATCCCAAGGCAGTATTTAAGAAAAGTAGGGAAGTTATCCTCAGGTGATCTGGCCAATATTTAACCCTCAATTAACACCATGTGAAAAAATCCTAACTGGTCATCATTCTGGTTTGCTGAACTCAAATTAGCTGCTACGTTCCTTCTACAATAACTACAGTTCAAAAAAGTACTGAGTTAACTGTAAAGTTTTGGAGGTATGGTTATGAAAGATGCCATGTAAAGGTAAGCCTTTTCCTCTACACCATGATTAAGTCCACAGCATTAACACTTCAAAAATTGAGGAGGTACAGGTAGTTCTCATAAATTTCCTGGTTATATATTTTTTTTAATATTTTCTTTAATAGGGGGGAAAACACCCGAGTGGCCAGTGAAAAGCAGTGCCCTTACACTCCTTTTTTTTTTCTTTTTTTTTCCTCCCACACTACCGCCTAACTGCGGTAGTGCTTATTTTTTTCCCCCAGCACCCATGGTGTGTGTGTGCAGGTGTGATACACAGTGAAAGACACAAAGTACACAAATCTTTATTCAATTTCCACCACCAGGAAGATAGGAAAAACCCGGGTGGCCAGTGACAAACACTGCCCTTCACATCAAAGGGCAGTGCTGTGTGATCAAAACAGTGAAGGGGAGGGTAGGGACTAAATCAAAATAGAGTTGGAGGGAGAAATGATGCACTCCACTCCCTGCGGCGCCCACCTCTCCCTGAACAACTCCAGGGTGTTGGTGGACACCGCGTGCTCCTTCTCCAAGGACACCCGGGCTCGAACGTAAATTTCCTGGTTATTTTTTTTTTAACGAGGAGAGTCCTTGCACGTACACACACTCTCACACTGATCCAAATCTCAAAAGGGAAAAACACCCAGGTGGCCAGTGACAAGCAGTGTCCTTACACTCCTTTTTTTTTCTTTTTTATCTTTTTTTTAATATAATTTAACCCCCACACTACCACCTAAGTGCGGTAGTGCTTATTTTTTTCCCCAGCACCCATGGTGTGTGTGTGCAGGTGTGAGACACAGTGAAAGATCAGGAGCGTGGGACTGAAGTGCAACCAAAAGCAGAGGAGGAGGTTTTTCAGAAAATAATTTCCTGGTTATATTTTTTTTTCCTACCATTCAAACAGTTTACAGGGACATGAGGACAAACCTCAAATCCCAGTTTACTCCTGTTTATTTATTTATTTTTCTTTTTTGTTTTTTTTAAATTTAACCCCCACACTACCGCCTAACTGCGGTAGTGCTAATTTCCTGGTTATATATTTTTTTTTCTTTGAAGGGTAGGGTAGGGACTAAATCAAAATAGAGTTGGAGGGATAAATAATGCACTCCACTCCCTGGGGCCATCTCCTTTTTTTTATATTAATCCCCCACACTACCGCCTAACCGCGGTAGTGCTTATTTTTTCCCCAGCACACATGGTGTGGTTGTGCAGGTGTGAGACACAGTGAAAGACACAAAGTGCATGAATCTTTATTCAAATTCCACCACCAGGAAGATAGGAAAACACCCGGGTGGCCAGTGACAAGCAGTGTCTTTTACAAAAGGCAATGCTGTGTGATCAAACGGTGAAGGGAAGGGATCTCCTGTTTATTTTTTTTTTGTTTGTTTTTTAACACCCACACTACCGCGTAACTGCGGTAGTGCTTATTTTTATTCCATGGTTATACATTTTTTCTTTTTTTTTCTTTTTTTTTTCTCTCTCCACCTAAGTGCGGTAGTGCTTATTTTTGCCCCAGCACCCATGGTGTGTGTGTATAGGTGTGAGACACAGTGAAAGATACAAAGTGCACGAACCTTTATTCAATTTCCACCACCAGGAAGATAGGAAAACACCCGGGTGGGCAGTGACAAACACTACCCTTCACATCAAAGGGCAGTGCTGTGTGATCAAAACAGTGAAGGGGAGGGTGGGGACTAAATCAAAATAGAGTTGGAGGGGGAAATGATGCACTCCACTCCCTGCGGCGCCCACATCTCCCTGAACAACTCCAGGGTGTTGGTGGAACAGTGTGCTCCTTCTCCAAGGACACCCGGGCTCTAACGTAAATTTCCTGGTTATATTTTTTTCTTCTTTTTCTTTTTTTTCTTTTTTTTAATTTAAACCCCACACGACCACCTAAGTGCGGTAGTGCTTTTTTTCCCCCCAGTACCCATGGTGTGTGTGTGCAGGTATGAGTCACAGTGAAAGACACAAAGTGCACGAATCTTTATTCAAATTCCACCACCAGGAAGATAGGAAAACATCCGGGTGGCCAGTGACAAACACTGCCCTTCACATCAAAGGGCAGTGCTGTGTGATCAAAACAGTGAAGGGGAGGGTAGGGACTAAATCAAAATTGAGTTGGAGGGAGAAATAATGCACTCCACTCCCTGCGGTGCCCACCTCTCCCTGAACAATTCCAGGGTGTTGGTCGACACCGCGTGCTCCTTCTCCAAGGACACCCGGGCTCTAACGTACATTTCCTGGTTATATATTATTTTTCCGGGCCCTAATGTACACTTCTTTCTTTTTATTTATTTGTTTATTTATTATATTTCAACCCCCACACTACAGCCTAACTGCGGTAGTGCTTATTTTTCCCCAGCACCCATGGTGTGTGTGTGTGCAGGTGGGAGACACAGTGAAAGACACAAAGTGCACAAATCTTTATTCAATTCCCATCACCAGGAAGATAGGAAAACACCCGAGTGGCCAGTGACAAACACTGCCCTTCACATCAAAGGGCAGTGCTGTGTGATCAAAACAGTGAAGGGGAGGGTAGGGACTAAATCAAAATTGAGTTGGAGGGAGAAATAATGCACTCCACTCCCTGCGGCGCCCAACTCTCCCTGAACAACTCCAGGGTGTTGGTCGACACCGTGTGCTCCTTCTCCAAGGACATCCGGGCTCTAACATAACCGCGGAAGAGGGGCAGGCAGTCGGCCCGAACGACCCCCTTCACGGCCCGCTGCCTGGACCTGTTGATGGCCAGTTTGACCAGGACCAGGAGCAGAACCACGAGGAGGTCTTCACACCTGCCCTCCTTCCTCCGTACTGGGTGCCCGAAGATTAGGAGCGTGGGACTGAAGTGCAACCAAAAGCAGAAGAGGAGGTTTTTCAAAAAATAATTTCCTGGTTATATTTTTTTTTGGTCAGGACACTCCTGTTTATTTTTTTTCTTTCTTTTTTTCCTTCTTTTTTCTTTTTTTTTTATATTTATAAATTTAACCCCCACACTACCGCCTAACCGCGGAAGTGCTTATTTTTTTCCCCAGCACCCATGGTGTGTGTGTGCAGGTGTGAGACACAGTGAGAGACACAAAGTGCACAAATCTTTATTCGATTTCCACCACCAGGAAGATAGGAAAACACCCGGGTGGCCAGTGACAAACACTGCCATTCACATCAAAGGGCAGTGCTGTGTGATCAAAACAGTGAGGGGGAGGGTGGGGACTAAATCAAAATAGAGTTGGAGGGGGAATTGATGCACTCCACTCCCTGCGGCGCCCACCTCTCCCTGAACAACTCCAGGGTGTTGGTCGACACCGTGTGCTCCTTCTCCAGGGACACCCGGGCCCTAACGTAACCGCGGAAGAGGGGCAGGCAGTCGCCCCTAACGACCCCCTCCATGGCCCGCTGCAGGACCTGTTGATTGCCAGTTTGGCCAGGCCCAGGAGCAGACCCACGACGGGGTCTTCAGACCTGCCCTCCTTCCTCCGTACCGGGTGCCCGAAGATCAGGAGCGTAGGACTGAAGTGCAACCAAAAGCAGAGGAGGAGGTTTTTCAGAAAATAATTTCCTGGTTATATTTTTTTTCCTACCATTCAAACAGTTTACAGGGACATGAGGACAACCCTAAAATCCCAGTTTACTCCTGTTTTTTTTTTAATTTAACCCCACACTACCGCCTAATTGCGGTAGTGCTAATTTCCTGGTTATATTCTTTTTGTTACTTATTTTCTTTTCTTTTTCTTTTTTTTTAATTTAATCCCCACACTACCACCTAAGTGCGGTAGTGCTTATTTCTTCCCCAGCACCCATGGCGTGTGTGTATACGTGTGAGACACAGTGAAAGACACAAAGTGTACGAATCTTTATTCAAATTCCACCACCAGGAAGATAGGAAAACACCCGGGTGGCCAGTGACAAACACTGCCCTTCACAAAAGGCAATGCTATGTGATCAAACAGTGAAGGGAAGGGATCTCCTGTTTATTCTTTTTTTGTTTTGTTTCTTAACCCCCACACTACCGCCTAACTGCGGTAGTGCTTATTTTTATTCCATGGTTATATATTTTTTTCTTTTTTATTTCTTTTTTTTTCTCTCTCCACCTAAGTGCGGTAGTGCTTATTTTTCCCCCAGCACCTATGGTGTGTGTGTATAGGTGTGAGACACAGTGAAAGACACAAAGTGCATGAATCTTTATTCAATTTCCACCACCAGGAAGATAGGAAAACACCCGAGTGGCCAGTGACAAGCTGTGCCCTTCACAAAAGGCAATGCAGTGTGATCAAACAGTCAAGGGAAGGGATCTCCTGTTTATTTTATTTTAACCCCCACCACCAGGAAGATGAAAACACCCGGGTGGCCAGTGACAAGCAGTGCCCTACTCAAAAGGCAATGCTGTGTGATCAGTTTTTGGATTTTTTTTCTTCTTTTCTTTTTTTTTCTTTTTATAAAATTTAACCCCCACACTACCACCTAAGTGCGGTAGTGCTTATTTTTTCCCCAGCACCCATGGTGTGTGTGTATACGTGTGAGACACAGTGAAAGACACAAATGCACGAATCTTTATTCAAATTCCACCACCAGGAAGATAGGAAAACACCCGGGTGGCCAGTGACAAGCACTGCCCTTCACATCAAGGGACAGTGCTGTGTGATCAAAACAGTGAAGGGGAGGGTAGGGACTAAATCAAAATAGAGTTGGAGGGAGAAATGATGCACTCCACTCCCTGCGGCGCCCACCTCTCCCTGAACAACTCCAGGGTGTTGGTCAACACCGCGTGCTCCTTCTCCAAGGACACCCGGGCCCTAACGTAATTTCCTGGTTATATTTTTTTTCTTCTTAGCTAGGCCCTGAACCCTACCGTTCAACCAATTTACAGGGAGAGGAGGACAAACCTCAAATCCCAGTTCCACATATAAGACAGTGACAATGACATTTGTACATTAGACAATACCGTTACATACAAAAGTGCAGACAATACAGACCCAGCAAGCCCCCGCCCCTCCCACTTTCCTGGTTATATTATTTTATTAAACAAATTACAAAACAGTTTACAAAAAACATTGACAGCTGTACACAAAAGACAGCAGTTTTACAAGGGAGAGGAGCAGCAAAGCTAGGCCCCGAACCCTACCGTTCAACCATTTTACAGGGAGAGGAGGACAAACCTCAAATCCCAGTTCCACATATGACAAGACAGTGACAATGACATTTGTACATTAGACAATACCGTTACATACAAAAGTGCAGACAATACAGACCCAGCAAGCCCCCGCCCCTCCCACTTTCCTGGTTATATTTTATTTTATTAAACAAGTTACAAAACAATTTACAAAAAACATTGACAGCTGTACACGAAAGACAGCAGTTTTACAAGGGAGGGGAGCAGCAAAGCTAGGCCCCGAACCCTACCGTTCAACCATTTTACAGGGAGGAGGACAAACCTCAAATCCCAGTTCCACATATGACAAGACAGTGACAATGACATTTGTACATTAGACAATACCGTTACATACAAAAGTGCAGACAATACAGACCCAGCAAGCCCCCGCCCCTCCCACTTTCCTGGTTATATTGGTCAGCCAGGACTTTCCTGATTGGCCCAAGTTAACAATCCAATCAAGGATTTTGTAGTCAACAAGATCCAGCTGATTCCAATCACTGCAGGTTATTTGATAATCAAAATTCATAATCAGTTATCGGTGACTAGATTAACAGTATCCAAATGCTGAGAGACTGAAACTTGGAAGTGCTGGTGGTCTCGGTGTTATATGTGAATTGCAAAAGGCTATTTTTTCAGGTTCAGGAAGTAATGAGAAAAGCTAATAGAATGTTATCATTTACTCGAAGTAGAATGGAATACAAGGGTAGGGAGTTTGTGCTTCAGTTAGATAAGGAATTGGTGAGACTGTATTTGGAGTATTGTGTGTCATATAGTTTCTTTCTATAAGATAGTATGTAAATCTGTTCCAACTAGTTTGCAGAAGGTTTACTTGACTCTTACCTGGAATAGTCAATCTGAGTCATGAGGAAAGGTTGGACAGGCTAGGTATCTATCCACTAGAGTTTAGAAGAGTGAGAAGTGGTTTAATTGGAACTTACGAGATCTTGAAGGTCTTAGTAGAATGGATGTGGAGAGGATGCATCCTCTTGTCAGAGAATCCAGAAATTTGAATCATTGTTTAAAATTAAGGGGTTGTGCATTTAAGACAAAGATGATTTTTTTTGAGGGTTATATGTCTCTGATGTCTATTCTTCGAAAGGCAGTAGAAGCAGAATCTTTTAAAATTTTAAAAGCAGAGGTTGATATATTATTGCTAAGCAAAGGAGCAAAAGGTTATCAGGGCAGATGGAAGTGTGGATTTAAGGTTATGATGAAATCAGCCATGATTTTGTTAAATGCTAGAGCAGGTTTAAGAGGCCAATGGCTTGCTTCGGTTCCTAAATTATATGAATGCTCTTCTGAGAGATCCATGCAATACTTAAGCTTTTTATAATTGAGAGGTTTTGAGTGCATGCGATCCCTGATGTCATTGAGAATGAACAGATAGCTCTCCAAGAGATTGATCAATGTTGTTGTAGGAGCTGTGCAGTGGTATGTACAGAAAGAATAAGCTTCTTTGTAATATTGATTATTTAGTGCAGCTGACTGTGCAGTGATGCCAGTGGGTGTCCTAGCCAATGATCTCATGCAGTTGCAGGGCTGCTGTGAAAGGGCATCTTCCCTTGTTTTCTCTGTGCCTTGACTCTCCCTGTAGTGGTACAGATGCAGTAGCCTGTGGATGAGGCATCTCAAAAATGAGGCCAGTAGTATGTACAAGGCAACAGGCTGCCTTCCACCTTATCCTCTCCAACCAGAGAACACTGTGCAAGTGGACAGGAATGCATGATGTCATGATGGATGTACATCATGGATTGTCCAGTTGGTGGTTTCTTAGTTTGTAAAGTCATTAATTTATCCTTTAAACTTTTTTTGTACACACTTAACAAATTCCTCTCCATCCACACCCTTAACACTATGGCAGTCCCAATCTATGTTTGGACCATTAAAATCCCCTACCATAACCACCATATTATTCTTACAGATAACTGAGATCTCCTTACAAATTTGTTTCTAATTTCCCTCTAACTATTAGGGGGTCTATAATACAATCTCAATAAGGTGATCATCCCTTTCTTATTTCTCAGTTCCACCCAAATAACTTGCCTGGACTTAATTCCAGTAATTCCAGTAATGCTATCCATTTATCAAAAACACCACTCCCCCTCCTCTCTTGCCTCCCTTTCTATCCTTCCTGTAGCATTTGTATCCTGGAACATTAAGCTGCCAGTCCTGTCCATCCCTGAGCCATGTTTCTGTAATTGCTACGATATCCCAGTCCCGTGTTCCTAACCATGCCTCGCTTCTGTTCTCAACTGCACCAGTCTCAGATTGATCTCTTTCCTCACTATCTCCCTGGGTCCCACCTTACTAGTTTAAATCCTCCTGAGCAGCTCTAGCAAATCTCCTTGTCAGTATATTAGTCCCCTTCCAATTTAGGTGCAAACCATCCTCCTTATACAGGTCACTTCTACCCCAAAAGAGATTCCAATAATCCAAAAATGTGGATCCTTCTCCCATACACCAGCTCCACAGCTATGCAGTCATCTGCTCCATCTTCCTATTCCTGCCCTCACTAGCTCGTAGCACCGGGACTAGTCCAGATATTACTACTTGCGAGGACCTCCAAACAGAATTAAGGAGAATCCTAAGGTTTTTTACAAATACATTAAGGACAAAAGGGTAATTAGGGAGAGAATAGGGCCCCTCAAAGATCAGCAAGGAGGCCTTTGTGCAGTGCTGCAGAAATTGGGGAAGATACTAAATGAATATTTTGCATCAGTATTTACTGTGGAAAAGGACATGGAAGATGTAGGGAAATAGATGGTGACATCTTGAAGAAATGTCCATATTAGAGGAGGAAGTGCTGGATGTCTTGAAACACACAAAGGTGGATAAATCCCAGGACCTGATCAGGTGTACTCCAGAACTCTGAGAAGCTAGAGAAGTAATTGCTGGGCCTCTTGCTGAGATATTTGTATCACTGATTGCCACAGGTGAGGAAGACTGGAGGTTGGCTAATGTGGTGCACTGTTTAAGAAGGGTGGTAAGGACAAGCCAGGGAACTATACAGCCTGATGTTGGTGGTGGGCAAGTTGTTGGAGGGAATCCTGAGGGACAGGATATTCATGTATTTGGAAAGGCAAGGACTGATTAGGGATAGTCAACATGGTTTTGTGCGTGGGAAATCATGTCTCACAAACTTGATTGAGTTTTTTGAAGAAGCCAGAGGATTGATGAGGGCAGAGCAGTAGATGTGATCTATATGGACTTCAGTAAGGCGTTCAACAAGGTTCCCTGTGGGAGACTGATTAGCAAGGTTAGATCTCACAGAATACAAGGAGAACTAGCCATTTGGATACAGAACTGGCTCAAAGGTAGAAGACAGAGGGTGGTGGTGGAGGGTTGTCTTTCAGACTGGAGGCCTGTGACCAGTGGAGTGCCACAAGGATCGGTGTTGGGTCCATTACTTTTCGTCACTTATATAAATGATTTGGGTGCGAGCATAAGAGGTACAGTTAGTAAGTTTGCAGATGACACCAAAACTGGAGTTTTAGTGGACAGCAAAGAAGGTTACCTCAGGTTACAACAGGATCTGGACCAGATGGTCCAATGGGCTGAGAAGTGGCAGATGGAGATTAATTCAGATAAATGCGAGGTGCTGTATTTTGGGAAAGCAAATCTTAGCAGGACTTATACACTTAATGGTAAGGTCCTAGGGAGTGTTGCTGAACAAAGAGACCTTGGAGTGCAGATTCATAGCTCCTTGAAAGTTGAGTTGCAGGTAGATAGGATAGTGAAGAAGGCGTTTGGTATGCTTTCCTTTATTGGTCAGAGTACTGAGTACAGGAGTTGGGAGGTCATGTTGCGTCTGTTCAGGATGTTGGTTAGACCACTTTGGGAATGTTGCATGCAATTCTGGTCTCCATCCTATCTGAAAGATGTTATGAAATTTGAAAAGGTTTCAGAAAAGATTTACAAAGATGTTGCCAGGGTTGGAGGATTTGAGCTATAGGGAGAGGCTGAACAGCCTGGGGCTGTTTTCCCTGGAGTGTTGGAGGCTGAGGGGTGACCTTAGAGGTTTACAAAATTGAGGGGCATGGATAGGGTAAATAGGCAAAGTCTTTTCCCTGGGGTGGTGAGTCCAGAACTAGACGGCATAGGTTTAGGGTGAGAGGAGAAAGATATAAAAGAGACCTAAGGGGCAATGTTTTCACGCAGAGGGTGGTATATGTTTGGAATGAGCTTTTGGAGTGCTGCTCTTTCATCAGATGGGTAAAGGAGCAAATCTCCAAAAGCTCATGCTTCCAAATAAACCTGTTGGACTATAACCTGGTGTTGTGTGATTTTTAGCTTTGTCCACCCCTGTCCAACACCAGCATCTCCAAATCAAAAGCACAACAAAGGGGTGAACCTCCTGCAGTGAGGTCCAATTGTATTTGTCTGCAGCTGTCAACAGATAAAACGTAAAAGCTGTTTAGCAGCATACAGAAAAGACATTGTTTTAGAAAATCTAGCCTTACATAGTTCTATACGCCACATATTATAATTGATTATTCACATGTCCAAATGTATCTGGATCTGTAATTGTTCAAGATGCCACTAAATAACAAGAGTATCCTTTTTCTAAGTCAAGTTTTAAATACATGAAAACAAAACAAACTGAATGGCAGAATGGAGTGTTAGTGTACTGGAAATTGATCTGTTAAATGGCCTTGACTAGTCTGATTTATTTTGATTGTTCCTGGGATATAAGGGCTACTGGCAATGCCAGCATTAGTCACAGAGTCATCTGGTATACAAAGGGGCCCATCAGCCCACCATGCTAACAAACGTTAAACTACACTAACCAAAAACTAAAAAATGCTGAAGATCACAGTAGGTCAGGCAGCATCCACAGAGCAAAAGCTAGTTAACATTTCAAGTCTAGATGACACTTCATCAGAGCTGGTGAAGTGAGGAGGGAGCAGCTTTTATGCTGGGGTGGTTGGGGTTGGAGTGCTGGGGAAGAAAGGAAGTTGATAATTCAGATTAAATCATGGGAATGTGAGAATGGCATAACAATGGTGTGCCTAACTGCCAGACTGGAAAGAACCGTCAGTCCACTGGGTTGGCGGAAGGGGAGAGAGGGTGATAGAGAATATAACAAGCAAAGCTAAAAGAAAGGAAAGAAATGGGTTCACAGTTTGAAGGTGTTGCACTCAATATTGAGCGCAGAAGATTATAAATTGCCTAGTTTAAAGCTGAGATGGTGTTCCTGCAGTTTGCACTGTGATTTTCTGGAGCATTGCAGCATGTTGAGGACAGACCAGTGAGCATGTGAGCAAGACACTGTGCTAAAATGATTGGCTACAGGAAGGCCAGGGTCATGCTTGTGCACAGACTGGAGGTGTTCTGTTCAGCAGTCACCCAGTCTGTATATAGTTTCTCCAATGTTGAGGAGGCTACATTGGGTGCAGTAGATATAATACAATCTTATATAATAAGATTGGAGGAGGTACAGATAAAATGTTGCTTCACCTGGAAAGACTGTTTAGGCCTTAGGATGGTGAGCAGGAATGAGATGAAAGGGCAGGTGTTACACCTTCAGCAGTTAAATGGGAAGGTGCTGTGGAAAAGGGGGATGGTGTTGGTAGTCGAGGAATAGACTAATGTGTCCCAGAGGGAACAATCCCTGTAAAATGTAGATGGGGGAGTGAAAAGAAGATGTATTCAGTGGTGGTGCTCTGCTGGAGTTGTCTGAAATGGCTGACAATGATAATCCTTTGAACGAGGAGTCTGGTGGGGTGAAAAATAAGAATAAAGGGGACCCGATCACATTGTTGTAAGTGATGGGATGGGAAGGGAAGGGAAGGGAATGAAGCATGCATGGGTGATAGGTTGAATGTGAGCGAGAGCTGTATCAACCACAGTGGGTGGGAAACCATGGTTACAGAAGAAGGAAGCCATGACAGCAGTGCTGTTCTAGAAGGTGGCATTGTCCAAACAGGTACAACTTAGGCAAAGGAATTTAAAGAATGGGATGGAATTCTTGCAGGACATGGGGTGGGAAGAGCTTTAGTGAAAGTAGCTATGGAAATCAGTGACTTTGTAGTGGACAGTTTATTCCCCAAAATGGAAACGGAGAGGTCAAAGAAAGGAAATGTTGGAAATGGATGATGTGAAAGTTACAAAGGGGTGGAAATCAGAGTTAAAATGAACAAATTTTTCCAAGTCCTAGCAGTGAAATAGTCATTGATGTAAGAAAAAGTTGTGGAAGGACTGGAACAAGGATTGTTCCACATACCCCATAAAGAGGTAGGGCATAACTGGGACACATGTGGGTGCCCATAGCCACTCCCTTGACTTGGCAGAAGTGAGACAAATTAAAGGAGAAATTGTTCAGTGGGAGAACAAGTTCAGCCAAGCAGAGGAGAGTGGTGATGATTGGGATTGTTCAGGTCTCTGGTTAAAAAAGAAACCGAGACCTGTCAGACCATCCTGGTGAGGAATGGAGGTTTAGAGGGACTGCATATCCATGTTGAACAGGAGGCAGTTAGGGCTAGGGAACTGGAAATTTTCAATATGGCAGAAAGCATCAGAGGAATTGCAGATGAAGGTAAAGATCAGTGCACCACACTGCAATGGCACCGGCTTTGACAGCGGGTTTGATAACAAAGTTAGGATTGGACCTGAGAGCGCAGAATGCAGAAATTTTAGAAATCTTTAACTTGTGGAGGCTCAACACCAACTCTCTGATACTTTTTCCTACTTCCCCCTGACCATGACCCCATATCCGAACATCAAGCCATTGCTGCCAGGACTGTCACCGACCTCATTAGCTCTGGAGATCTTCCCTGCACTGCCTCCAACCTTATAGTCTCCCAACTCTGGACAGCCAGCTTCTACCTCCTTCTCAAAATCCACAAATCAAACTGTCCTGGTAGGCCTATCATATCAGCCTGTTCCTGCCCCACTGAGCTTATTTCCTCCTGCCTTGACTCCATCCTCTCTTCACTTGTCCAGACTCTGCCCACCTACATTTGCAATTCTTCTGATGACCTCTGCCATAGTGGCAATTTCCAGTTCCCTGGTCCTAACTGCCTCCTGTACACCATGGAGTCCAATCCCTTGATACCTCCATTCCTCAGCAGGATGATCTGAGAGCTCTCGGCTTCTTCCTCAACTAAAGGCCTGAACAATTCCCATCCATCACCACTCTCCTCTGCTCAGCTGAACGTGTTCTCCCACTGAACAATTTTGTATTTAATTCATCTCACTTCTGACAAGTCAAAGGAGTAGCTATGGGCACCCGCTTGGGTCCCAGCTATGCCCTGCCTCTTAGTGGGGTATGCGGAACAATTCTTATTCCAGTACGACACTGGCCCCTCTTCACAACTCTTTTTGATACATCTTCATGCTTTCGGCTGGACTTTGAAACGTTTGTTCATTTTGACTCCAATTTCCACCCTCTATAACTTTCACATCATTCATTTCTGACACTTGTTTTCCTTGACCTCTCCATTTCCATTTTGGATAATAAATTGTCCACTGCCATCCACTATGAAGACACTGACTCCCACAGCTACCTTCACTACAACTCTTCCCACACCATGTTCTGCAAGGATTCCATCCAATTCTCTGTTTCTTCACCTAGCATAACACTGACCTTCCTTGGTCAGTCATTTTAACACAATGTCTTGCTCACATGCCCACTTGTCTGTCCTCGGCATGCCACAATGCTCCAACGAATCACAGAAGGAGCACCATCTCATCTTCAAACTAGGCAGTTTACAACCTTCTGAGCTCAATATTGAGTACAACATTTTCAAATTGTGAAACTATTCTTTGCCTTTCTTTTAACTTTGCTTGTCACATTCTCTGTTACCCACTCTCCCCTACCCCCACTCCAGTGGGACTGCCTGTTTTTCCAGTCTGGCAGTTACACATACCACAGTTCTGCATGTCTCATATTCCGATCACTTAATCTGAATTATTAACATCCTGTCTCCCCCAGGCACTCCAACCCCAACTGCCCATGCCTCTCCACCATCGTGTAATTGCTGTCCCTTCCACAATTCACATCAGCTCCAATGAAATGTCATCTAGACTGGAAACATTAGCTTGCTTTCTCTCCATGGACACTGCCTGACCCACTGTGATCTCCAGCATTTTTTGTTTTTCAATTCAGCATCTGCACTAATTTGCGCCTATCAAACTACACTAATCGCATTTACCCACTCTTAGACCAGAGCCTACCATATGCTGGCATTTTAAGTGCTCGTCCAAATGCTTCTGTGAGAGTACCTCCATCACCTTCTCAGACAGTATGTTCCATATTTCTACTGCCTGTTGAGTGAAGAATTTCTTTCTCAGATCTCCTCTAAACCACTTGCTCCTCACCTTAAACTTGTGTTGTCTAGTCTTAGACATGTCTGAGGCTGAAGGGAGACCCGATATAAGTTTATAAAATTATCAGAGACATAGATCGGGTTGATAGAATCTTTCTCTTAGAGTTGAAATGTATAATACTGGAGAGCATGCATTTAAAGTAGGAAGGTTAAAGTTCAAAGGAGATGCGAGGGGCAAGTGATACATAGAGAGTGGTGGGTGCCAGGAGTAGAGGTGGAGACAGATACGATATGGGCATTTAAGGTGCTTTTAGATAACCACATGAATAAGCAAGGAGTGGAGGGATAAGGACCATCAGTAGGCAAAGGGATTAGTTTAACTTGGCGCCATGTTCGGCACAACGTTGAAGGCTGAAGGGTCTGTTCTTGTGCTGTACTGTTCTATGTCTGCCCGGGGAAGAGGTTCTTGTGACCTATCCTGTCTATACCTATCATAATTTTGTACTCCTCAATCACATCACTCCTCAGCCTTCTCTGCTCCAAGGAAAACAAACCCAAATATTTGCACCCCTTCCCTCATTGCCCATAAGAAAAGGGTGGTGAGCCTCTTTCTACAGCAAAGCTGTTAGGAATGGGCTTCCAGCCAGTGACAGTGAAAGGAATATTTCTAAGTCAGAAAAAACAGGGAGGAACTTGGAAGTGGTGATGTTCCTATACCTCTGCTGCCCTGGTTCTTCTGTTTGGGAGGTGTTTTAAGTTGGATAGTTTTGAAGGAGCCTTGGCACATTGTGGTACAGTGTCTTCTAGTTGTTACACACTGCTGCTGCTGAGTCAATGGTGGAGAAAGTGCATGTTTAAGGTAGTAGACAGGATGCTGATCAAACTGGCTATTTTTGTCTTCAATTCAGAGAAGCTTCTGGAGTATTATTGGAAATGCACTCATCCCACTTGTGTCTAATACTTTTTCTGATTATCTTATTCTTGTTTCTGTATTAGGTATAGGTATTGCTGAAGATATGTGCAATCAGGATGTTGTTAAGGACCACAGCCTTAGTTTGAGTGTCTCTACAGGATACCACCTTGAACCTTAAAGGGACAAGAACAGAACTGAGCAGGATTGACTAGAACAAGGGGTTCATGGGAACAGTAATAACTTAATGATGGGCTACCTTCAAAGAGGAGATGGTTTGGGTACAGTAAAGTACCCAAGTGGGAAAGGTTGAACAAATGAAATCAGAGATCTCTGGCTGGCAAAGGAAACAAATTAAGATAAAGAAGAAAAAATGTGTTTATAACAAGTGTCAGGCAGAAAATAAAATTGAGAACCAAGAGGAATACCAAATACCAAGAGGAGAGGTGACAAGGCAAAGAGAAGTCAAGAGGAATAATGGGAAAAGACTGGCAGCTAACATAAAGAATGTCCCAAAGTCTACAATAGGCATATACAGAGCAACCTCGATTATCCAAACGACATAGGCAGAGAGTATTTTGTTTGGATAATCTAATGGTTCAGACAACACAGTTTGCCAAGCATCGGGACCTTGAGATCTTGTTCGGATAATCCAAAATTCGGACAATTGGTGTTCAGATAATCGAGGTTGCACTGTAAATAGTAAAGCAACTGGTGCATGGCTGAGGTATTAAATGAATACTTTGCATCTGTCTTTACCAAACAGGGAGTGCTACCCAGGTCATGGTGACTGAGGAAGGAACTCTGAAACTAGAAAGGTTCAGAATTCATAAGGAAGAAATTTCATGTAGACTGCTGGTACATAAATTTGACCAGGCACTGGGACTGGATGAGTTGCATCCAAGCATTTTGAACCAATAGAGCATGCAAATTGTGGGGGTATTGGCAGTAATCTTTCAAACTTCTCTAGACACAGAGGAGGTGCCAGAAGACAGGAAGATTGTAAACATTACAGTCTTACTCGAGAAAGATTGTAAAGATAAGCCCAGCAATTATCGAGCAATCATTTTAACTTTAGCGGTTGGGAATCTATAGAATTAGCAGTCACATGGAAAAAACGTGCACTGATTAGGAAGAGTCAGCATCGATTTCTCCAGGCAAAATTGTGGTTTAACTAAATTGCTGGAGTTATTTGAAGAGGTAACAGAAAACTTTGATGAGGGTAAATGCTGTTGATGTGGTGTACATGGACTTTTAGAAAATTATAAAAATAAATATTGCTGGGAAAACTCAGCAGATCTGGCAGCATCTGTGACGAGAAAGCAAAGTCAGCATTTCGGGTCTAGTGACACCTTCTTCAAAACTGGACCTGAAACATTAACTCTGCTTTCTCTCCACTGATGCTGTCAGACCTGCTGAGTTTCCTCAGCAATTTCTGTTTTGGTTTCTGATTTCCAGCACCCGGCCCATATCCCTCCAAACCCTTCCTATTCATATGCCCATCCAAATGCCTCTTAAATGTTGCAATTGTACCAGCCTCCTCTGGCAGCTCATTCCATACCCGTACCACCCTCTGTGTGAAAAAGTTGTCCCTTAGGTCTCTTTTATATCTTTCCCCTCTCACTCTAAACCTATGCCCTCTAGTTCTGGACTCCCTGACCCCAGGGAAAATACTTTGCCTATTTACCCTGTCCATGCCCCTCATAATTTTGTAAACCTCCATAAGGCATCTTTGTACTATGGGAGGAAACCCACACAGGCACGGCAAGAACGTGCAAACTCCATACAGTCACCGAAGGCAGGGATCGAACCTGGAACTCCTGGTGCTGTGAGGCAGCAGTGCTAACCACTGAATCACTGTCCTTGGTTGTATTAATAAAGGCTTGTTTTCATTAATAGAGTACAGGAGCAAGGAGGTGATGTTGAATTTATACAAGATATGTGTTAGACTGCAGCTGGAGTATTGCATATAGTTCTGGGTACCACATCTTAGGAAAGATTACAGGGGTCAGTGCTGCGACCACAATAATTTCTGATATATATTAATGATTTGGATGGGGAAAGTGAATGTACAGGAGCCAAGTTTCCAGATGACACAAACATAGGTGGGAAGGCAAGTGATGAGGATGCACAAAGAACCTGCAGAGGAATGTAGACAGGTTAAGCAAGTTGACAAGAACTTGGCAGGTGGAATAAAATTAGGAAAAATGTGAGGTTATGAACATTGGCAGGAAAACTAGAGGAACTGAATATTATTTAAATGGAGAAAGATTTTAGAAAGCTGCACAACAGAGGTATTTGAGAATCCTCATTCGTGAATTTCAAAATGCTAGCATCCAGGTTCAGTGGTTTTCAGGAAGGCAATGGAATGTCAACTTTTATTTCAAAGGGAATGGGGTATGAAAGGAGGGAGATATTACTAAAGTTTTAAGAGGCAGTAGTCCGAACACAGAATACTGTGAACAATTTTATGACTTTGACTAAGGAAAGATATACTGGCATTGGAAGCAGTCCAAAAAAGGTTCACTGGGCCGATACCTGGTATGGAGGGATTGTGGTATGAAGAGAGGTCGAGTAGGTTGGGTCTGAACACTTTGCAACTTCGAATGCCAAGAGTACTCTCCAAGGCACTTGATGCATGATGGCAGCAGCGTAGGGCATTACAGCCACAGCTTATCCACTCTGCTCATTCTTCTTTAGTGCTTTTTTTTTACTTCTTCTGTCACACCCATTAACAACTCCAGTCTTCTGGCAACTATCCCTGGCCTCTGGTGAGTGGTGACTCATGCCCCCTGACGACGATTCCTGTCCTCCAGTGATGACTCCCAGCAGGGCATGGTGACCTCCCAGCGTGGCACAGCAGTCTCCTCACATAGGGCCCTCCCAGCATGGTGTGGTGACCTTCTGGCATGGCATGTTGCTGCCGCAGTCTGGGGCCAGGGCCTGGTGTGGACTGGAAGCTATGTGTCAGCGTGGTTTGTTGTACTGAACTTTTATTTCTGCAATGCTGGACATTTTATTTCTCTATTGTCTAAGATCTTGTAACTAAAGAAGCTGTGCCTAGGTATTTTTGTATTTAAGTCACCATTGTAATTGGCAACATATAAAACTTTTCACTATACTCATTGGGTATATGTGACAATAAAGGTTATTCTGTTCTATTCTATTCAGGTATGTGTTGGAACATTCTGTACTTGGCTGGGCCAAGGATGCTTCCCTGAGGAAGTGACACAATGATATCTACAGCTGCAGGGACTAACTACATTAGACAGGACCACCTTCTTCTGTGTCAGGTGAGACTCCAGGCACTGAGGAGGGGGGCTCTCTCTTTGAACCAACTAGCCTGAGTTCTACCAAGTTTCTTTGATCAAAGGTCAAACTTTCCTTTATGCCAAAGGAGCTGCACTTAATTTTCATTTAGCATTCAATTCTTGTAATTATTTTTCCATGAAGGTTGTGATTAGATCTGCAGTTTTGAGATTTGGAACCCTCGGACTGATGGTTGATAACAGCCACGACAATTATTTTATAACATTACTAATAATTAGAAAGAAATTAGCAGAGTGGTGATTGGCTAGGTTACTTTTGCACTGTTTTCCTACGACCAGTAAAAAAGGAAATGTAAACCCTGCCCTTTTCCCCTATGTCTGGACTTTTATGTTTTTGGTAAGAACACAGTGGAAAGGATTCTATTCTAAGCACTGACATCCCTCAACTTGATAAGCAGGAAATCCAGAATAAAAACAGAAACTGCAGAGAGCATCACTCATTATCTATATTTAGTCATTTACCTCCTCTCTCAAAGTCAGATCAGGATGAGCTGTCTCACTTTTTGGGTAGACACTGTACTCCTACTGTTCTCTCCTCTCCCATTTTAAACCTACCATCAGGATGGTGTGGTAGACAGTCTACAGTCTCCCTTTCCTGTAAAGTTCTCATCTTACCCTGACCATTCAAGCAGTTGCACAATCTCCCACAAACTCAATCTATTGCCTCAACCATGATGTGACTGGTAGAAACCTGACTGTAGTGAAAATGTAATCACTTCACACAGAGCATCTTAAGCAGCAAAGATCATACAGCTGTGTACTTACAGTCATAGAGTCATAGAGATGTACACCATGGAAACAGACCCTTCGGTCCAACCCGTCCATGCCGACCAGATATCCCAACCCAATCTAGTCCCACATGTCAGCACTCGGCCCATATCCCTCCAAACCCTTCCTATTCATATACCCATCCAAATGTCTCTTAAATGTTGCAATTGTACCAGCCTCCTCCATACACATACCACCCTCTGCGTGAAAACGTTGCCCCTTAGGTCTCTTTTATATCTTTCCCCTCTCACCCTAAACCTATGCCCTCTAGTTCTGGACTCCCCAACCCCAGGGAAAATACTTTGTCTATTTATCCTATCCATGTCCCTCATAATTTTGTAAACCTCTATAAGGTCATCCCTCAACCTCCGACGCTCCAGGGAAAACAGCCCCAGCCTGTTCAGCCTCTCCCTGTAGCTCAGATCCTCCAACCCTGGCAACATCCTTGTAAATCTCTTCTGAACCCTTTCAAGTTTCACAACATCTTTCCGATAGGAAGGAGACCAGAATTGCACGCAATATTCCAACAGTGGCCCAACGAATGTCCTGTAGAGCCGCAACATGACCTCCCAACTCCTGTACTCAATACTCTAACCAATAAAGGAAGGCATACCAAACGCCTTCTTCACTATCCTATCTACCTGCGACTCCACTTTCAAGGAGCTATGAACTTGCACTCCAAGGTCTCTTTGTTCAGCAACACTCCCTAGGACCTTACCATTAAGTGTATAAGTCCTGCTAAGATTTGCTTTCCCAAAATGCAGCACCTCGCATTTATCTGAATTAAACTCCGTCTATCACTTCTCAGCCCATTGGCCCATCTGGTCCAGATCCTGTTGTAATCTGAGGTAACCCTCTTCGCTGTCCACTACACCTCCAATTTTGGTTCATCTGCAAACTTACTAGCTGTACCTTTTATGCTCGCATCCAAATCATTTATGTAAATGACAAAAAGTAGAGGGCCTAGCACCAATCCTTATGACACTCCACTGGTCACAGGCCTCCAGTCTGAAAAACAACCCTCCACCACCACCCTCTGTCTTCTCCGTTTGAGCAAGTTCTGTATCCAAATGGCTAGTTCTCCCTGTATTCCATGAGCTCTAACCTTGCTAATCAGTCTCCCATGGGGAATCTTGTCGAACGCCTTACTGAAGTCCATATAGATCACATCTACTGCTCTGCCCTCATCAATCCTCTTTGTTACTTCTTCAAAAAACTCAATCAAGTTTGTGAGACATGATTTCCCATGCACAAAGCCATAATTTAAAGATTCTGGTACCATTGTTGATCAGAGTATTGCTAAGCAACCACATGCAATTTTTTTATAAATTCTTTCGTGGGATATGGCCATCGTTGTCTAGGCCAGCATTTGTTGCTATCCCTATTGCCCTGGAGTATTCATAACAGTACCTCTAAAATTCAAGTCTCCTTACCATGTGTTCCTTTAGATATCCTTGCTAAGACTGCAAATTGAGTGGTCTGGCAATACATCATCTAAAATAAAAAAGTTAACTGGAGGAGGATGAATTTCAGGAAACTGAACAGGGATCTAGGTCAGAAAAATGATTGGCAGACAGGACATAATACAGCAATGGAGAAAGTGAGGACTGCAGATGCTGAAGATCAGTGTCGAGAGTCGGGCACTGAAAACGCACAGCAGGTCAGGGAGCATCCGAGGAGCAGGAAAATTGACATTTTGGGCAAGAGCCCTTCATGAGGAATGAAAGAGCAATGGGCAGCCATTAAAGAAGAGCTGATCAGGTTCATTTGATGTACATAAGGAGAGCAATCAAAGCTTGATGACAAAGCATTTATAGAATAGGGTGAAACAATAAGAAGAATATATGGTAGATAGCAAATTGATAATAGAAAATTTGATGAAAGCAGTCCTGAGAAAGTATACTAGGCTGATACCAGGTATGGAAGGACTGTCTTATAATGAGAGGTTGAGAAGGTTGGGCATATCATTGGAATTTAGAGATTGAGAAGCAACCTTATTGAAACTTGCAGTATTCCCAGGGGACTTGACAAGGTCGATGGGGAAAGGTTGTTGCCCTTGTTGGTGAGTTTAGTACCAAAGGACATTATCTCAGAATAAGTGGTCACACATATAAAACAAAGATGAGGAAGAATTTCTTCTCAAAGGATACTGAATCAGTTGAATTATTTACTGCAGAAGGCAGGAGAGGTGGGTTATTCAATATATTCAAGACTGAGATAGACAGATTTTTAATCAGTAAGGGAATCAAGGGTTATGGGGCAAAAGCAGGAATGGAGAGTTGAGGGTTATCAGATCAGCCATGATCTCATTGAATGGGGGAGCAGACTCAATAGGCTGAATGGGAGAAAGTGTAGATTGCAGAAGCTGAAAATCAGAGTCGAGAGCGCAGTCCTGGCAAAGCACAGTGGGTCAGGCAGCATCTGAGCGACAGGAGAATAGACATTTCAGGCAAGGGCCCTTCATCAGACTTTTGCCCGAAATGTTGATTCTCCTGCTCCTCGGATGCTGCCTGACCTGCTGTGCTTTTCCAGCAAAACATTCTCAATAGGCTGAATGGAGAAAGTAAGGACTGCAGATGCTGGAGATCAGAGCTGAAAATGTGTTGCTGGAAAAGCACAGCAGGTCGGGCAGCATCCAAGGAGCAGGAGAATTGACATTTCAGGCATGAGCCCTTCTTCAGGAATTCTGCCTGACCTGCTGCGTTTTTCCAGCAACACATTTTCAGCTCAATAGGTTGAATGGCCTACTTCAGCTCCTATATCTCACGGTTGTAATACATAGCAAAACCAAGCAAATATAAGAAGCTAATAGAAGTGAAAAAGGAATTAATAGAAGCAAGGATTCGGTAAATGACCAGATTATAAGCTAATATTATAAGGAAACCAAGGGTCCTTGGCATATTAACGTGAAAAAGGAGTTGTGGAATTGATTAGAGACCAAAGTCGTGATCTATTGTGGAAGCAGAAAGCATGATTAATAGATTACATAGCACTTGGCAATAATGTTCAGCTCAGAAAAGGAGTTAACTAAAGTTATGGTAATTGAAGAAGTTGTTGAGGTACCAGAAGAGTTAAACTAACTAAAAGGAAGAAAGTAGGAAGGCTGGAATTATTTAAAGAAGATAAGTCACCTAATCTGGATGAAATCAGTAGGGTAGAAATTGCAGAGTCTCTGGCCATCGGCCTCCTTAGGTACAGGTTGAGTCAAAAGACAAGAGGATTGAAACTGTTAAAATCGTGTTTATATAAAGGAAGGAAGGTAACCCTGAAAATTATAAAGTCAGTGGCAAATAAATTTTGAGAAACAATAATCCAGAAGATATTTACCAGCCACTTGGACAAACAGGGGGAAATCAAAAAGAATCATTATGAAATTGTTAAGGGTCAGTTTGTGTTTGATTAACCTGATTAAGCTTTTTGATTCAATAACTGAGAAGGTTGTTGAGAGCAGTGCAATTGTTGTTATGCGTATCAACTTTCAAGAGGGATTTGGTGAAATATTAGATATTAGGCCAGCTAACAAAATTGAAGCTAGTGGATTAAAAGGGAGGGGGAACTATCAGTATAGGTACAAAATAGGCCCCAACAGGGCTGTCTAACCTGATTAAGGTTTTCTTTAAAAGAGAAGACCTAAAATAAAAGAGCTCTTGTGGCACAGTGGTGGTGTCCCTATCTCTGGGCCAGAAGCCCTAGATTCAATCCCACCAGCCTCAAAGTTGTGTCAGGGCTGAGCAGATTGATATTATCGAGGAAGAGAAATATAAGGTACTTCACTAATTCATTGAATCTCTACAGTGTGGAAGCAGGCCATTTGGCCCATCAAATCTATACTGACCCTCTGAACTGCATCCCATCCAAACCCACCCACCTACCTTATCCACGGAACCCTGCACTTCCCATGGCTAACCCACCTAGCCTGCACATCCTTGAATATCATGGTCAATCCACCTAAACTAAATAGCTGTATTTTAGATTGGACCGATGGATACTATGCTTTTCCAAAGGTTCCATATTAAGATCACTACTTTGTTAATGTTTATTAATGACTTAGATATAAAGTTACAGGATATAACTTTGAGACTTGCAAATATCACAAAATTTAGAAAAGTGATTAATGTTGAGAAAGCTAGTAATAGAATTCAATATGACATAGGCTGATTAAATGGGTAGACATTTGACAGAGTTGAAACTTTATTGCTGGAACAGCACAGCAAGTCAGGCAGCATCCAGGGAACAGGAGATTCGACGTTTCGGGCACAGGCCCTTCTTCAGGAATGGCCTGTGCCCGAAACGTCGAATCTCCTGTTCCCTGGATGCTGCCTGACCTGCTGTGCTGTTCCAGCAATAAAGTTTCAACTTTGATCTCCAGCATCTGCAGACCTCACTTTCTCCTCAGACATTTGACAGATACAATTCAACACAGAAAAGAGTGAGATGATACATTACGGTAGGAAGAATGAGAAGACACATGTTAAATAGCACAATTAAATTGATATGCCAGCAGACAGAGACCTGGAAACTGATTCAGTTGGCTGGTAGGTCAATAATCAAAGGGCACAGACTTAAGATGATTGGCTAAAATCCAGAGGCACATGTCAGAAAACTTCTTTGCACAACAATTGTTTAGAACTTGGATTGCATTGATGTTAGAGTGATGGACACAGATTCACGAATGAACCTGATGAAGAAGCAGCACCCTGAAAGCTCGTGATTTTAATTAACCTGTTGGACTATAACCTGGTGTCGTGTGACTTCTGACTTTGTCCACCCCAGTCCAACACCAGCTCCTCCACATCATGTCCCAATTAACATTGCTAAAACAAATGAGTCTTGAGTTCTGAGGAAGGGCCACTCGACCTGAATCGTTAACCCTGATTTCTCTCTATAGATGCTGCCAGACCTGCTGAGCTTTTCCAGCAATTTCTGCTTTTGTGCTAAAACAGATTAGTTGTTCATTAATCTCACTACAATTTATGAGACATTCATAAGAGCAGATTGTCTTCTGCAATACCCGACATTACACCTAGGCTGCGCTGCAAAATACTTTGGCACATCTTGAGATGATCAAAAAAGATCAAATATGAATGCATGTTCTTCTATAACATGAACTGACTAGGCTTGTACTTATTAATTTACTTGGAATACAATTCATAATGATATTTTAATGTCTTTTAATCATTAAATATGCATTATTTGTATCTGTAATATTTGTATTTTGGACCTATACTGGCGTTGAGATGATTATGCATATTTGAAATATATACGCTTAAAATCTTATCAACAGTTACATGTATTTGTAAAACGTGCTCTTGAGATAGGAATGATATAGGCAGGGACACATTTAATTTCCACGTTACTGACCCTGGTGTTCAGTCTATTTGATGATAATATTGTTGGGTGTTCCAATCAGGGCACGACAAGTGAAGCTTGCGTTTATATGGTGCCTTTCGCAACCTGAGAATGTCCCAAGTGTTTTACAGTCAACTGTGTACATTTAAAGTATAGGAAATTCCAACATATTGAACCAGCAATGATTAAGGAATGACTATTACGCGCAACTCCAGATGACGTGATTTGGGATTGAATGTGGAGGTGATGGCATCCCTTAACATTGTTACCCTTGGCCTTGGTGATAGGTGTTGCAGTAGTGGTTTGTTCACTGTATCTCCACATAGTGGACACATTTTTTAAAAACAAATCATGTGGCGATAAACAGAGCATTAAGCAATTTGCTTCTGTGTATAATTCCACCGGACAATCCTACAATTTCCAAACATGGACAATGAAATGGGGAATGAGCATTGATTGACGTGTAGACCGACCCGGGGAGCTGCGAAACACAGGCGTTTCACCATCCGCTCCCACCTCCCCTCCTCTCCCGGGGCTGACCCTTTGTCCCCAGCGGCTCGGGGTGAACGCAAAGTCCTTATTAGCATAAGAGTCGATGACCAATGGCGGAGCGGCCATGCAAATGAGCGAGCATAAGGTTGGTTGGCTTCCCCTTGAAACATCCTGCCCCCTGGCTGTAACCCCGCCCTCAGCCCCGCGAGCCCTCTCAGTGCCGGAGCCTGACAGCAGGCGCTGCATTGAGCTGGAACGAAGCGAGTGGCAAGGTTCAAAGAAGGGAAATCTCCAGCAATCTGAGAAACTCGCTCAAACCCACAAACAAAATGACTTTTGAAGAACTCACAGGCGATCAGAAAGCAGAGAGGTAATAAACAATGCTACAAAACGCATCGATTGCACTTTAAACAAATCCTTTTTTTTAAAAAAAACGTGAAACAATGTTTGATTAAGTGTGCGGTGCTGATTCCTATTTTGCGTCGTGCGTCGGTTAAAAGAAGTTTAATTTTCTCCTCATTAATAGAATCTTTTTTGTGAGATGAAACACTCAAATTTGCATTTGCTTGACGCGATCGTTAGTTTCCGGAGCTGGAGTCTGTTTTTGCTGCTGAGGGAGTTAAGATTGTTTTTACTTCTGATTCGGATGGTAGGATGGATGTGGTGAGAAAAGCTTTGGAAGAAGTTTTGAGCTCCGCGCTGGCGCAAGGCTGCATCACAGTTGGAGTGTATGAGGCAGCAAAACTCCTAAATGCGTAAGTACACTAAATAACTAAAGTTTCTACATTTTTTTTTCCCTAAAAAGATTCATAGTTTGAAACCGGTCGGATTTTATTTATGTTTTTTTTTAACAGGGATCCTGACAACGTTGTTTTATGCTTGCTTGCCACGGATGAAGGGAATGATCTGGACGTGGCTTTGCAAATTCATTTTACGTTGATCCAAGCTTTTTGCTGCGAAAACGATATTAACATAATGAGGGTGAACAACATGCACCGTCTGGCAGAGATCTTGGGCGGGATGGATGGGGCAGGCGAACCCAAAGACCTCCATTGCATATTGATCACAGTAAGTATTACACTAGTCACATTAGGAATAAATCCAATAACCGAGGCGTAAAACTGCCATCACTTCTAAACAATGACAGAAATTTGACAGTTGTTAAGGTTTAAATTAAGCTATTTGTAGACCGTATGAAACGAGTTACACACTGTGATTGAAATCAGCTTAGGTTATTGCAAATTAACAAGTGCGACCCCTAAAAGCAGACGAAACTATATACAGATACCCAACTGATAGTTGCGATTCGATGTAGATGATATTCGGAATGAAGTGATGTCTTTTTGCACCAATAGGTGGTGTAACTTAGCTCCCCTGTTAGTGATTAGCCGACACAGATTATACTTTTGAGTTTGCAAGAATCACTGGGGGGACGAGGGGGTGGGGTGGGGTGTGGGACGGACGATGAGAATCAGATGATGCACTTTTTAATATATCTTTTTGTTCCATAAGGATGATTTTTATTTGTCTTAAATTCAGAGTCAAGTTGCACCATGGAAAGATGCAGCGTTGAGCAAAGTCAGCGGTTTCTGCAAAGAGAGTCGTTACATGGATCAGTGGGTCCCAATCATCAATCTGCCTGAACGGTGATCCTCATTTAATCGCAAACATTGGATTTAAGAGTTGCATTTGCCTCTCAGGGATTGCTCAGGAGATATTCTTCGTAGCCGTCCGAAAACGTGGCGCTGGAAAATTAAAAGTTTTTTATTGTTGTTGCGGAGGGCGGGCTAGACTGGAGTTTCGACTGTCTGTAATTATTTTCCTCAGAACGCCGAACTATGACTCAACTTCAGCTGTGCCTGGAAATAGTGACAATGAGTAAGCAGACGGGAACTGAAGCAAAGGTTGGAGCTGATTTCATAGCCGAGAGTAATAGAACTGCCGGAAGAATTGCGGGGAATTACAGCTTCTATTTCGGGAACTAGAACTTGTTTTAAAAAAAACTTGTTTTGACAAAACTCGACGTATGGATAAGAGAAGTGTTTGAATTTAGTTTGAAAATGCAGTATTGCTTTCTATTTACACGATGTCATAGACCTGAGGGGAAAGTTTAAAAAACATATGTTAAGGACTTTTATTGTATTTAATAACAAATTGAACTTTATTGCAAAAACACTTTTCTTTGCTGTTTTGTCTAAGTATGAAATGAGAAGTTATTTCACAATTTATATAAATTGACCATTATTTTTGAAAAATTGACTTTTTTAACCAGTTAATAATTATTACCCTTTTTTCATTAGCAATTTAATGTTCAGAATTTGTTACAGGTAAATTTAGTGGATTGTTTTAATTGGAAAGTTTGCAATACAATACAATAGGATTGCCAATATACTGATTTCAGCTTGTTAAAGTATAACAATATGCCCTAATTATAAGTCATATTTTATCCCTTTTGTCACTTCGTATAGATGAGCAATGTTAAAACTGCAGCACTGCTCTTTTACAAGCAAGTTCAGAATGCAGCTTATTTATGATCAGGACAAAATGCAGTAATGTATTAAGTGATTTATTAGTTAGTGGCTATGTATTTCTGAAAGATGATATTCTGCTACACAACTCATTATTGCATTGATACATCCAGCACCATACATCCTGTGGACACAATGGTGCATGTAAATTGGCTGACTTCTTCCTATGATCAGCTATAGTTAAGGTTGCAAATAATAAGAGCAATTGCATGATCAAACTTAGTCTGTGAGAGTTAACTGACTGTGCTCAATTTTAGCAACTCCTTTTCAGTAATACAAAGCATCAGTGGAATAAGGATGGAAAAAGCAGCCTATACCTCCATTTTGATAATTGAGTAATAGAATTGCTTGTGTATATATCAGCTGAGGACAAAGGTATGCTTAGCTGTTCAAATAGCATCTCTGGAGAGAGGATAGTAGAGGTCATATTTCAGATTCATTAGCTTTCATTAGAACTCTGTCAAAAGATCACCAATCTGAATGAACACTAAGTGTATCTATGGCTTTCCATAGAAACTGCATGGTCAGAATGTTTCTAGCATTTGCTATGAATATTTCAGTTTTCCAGTATCTGCAGTGTTTGCCTTTTAAGTTCAGCTATGATCCTTTGTTTTCATTCTATGCTGCACAAAACAGCTTCTGAGATTTTGTGGCAAAAGTTGTGCAATATTTAAAAAAAATTATACTCCAAGTGAAGTAGAGTTAAGAGCACAAAATTTGATAGCCCTCAAAGCTGGATGTAGGGATCACAATGCAGAATTTTCCAAATATTGTTTCTTTCTTTATGCTTGAGAGTGTGGTGCTGGAAAAGCAGAGGAGGTCAGGTGGCATCCAAGGAGGAGGAGAATCGACATTTTGGGCAAAAGCCCTTTATCCAGCACCACACTCTCGACTCTGATCTCCAGCATCTGCAGTCCTCCTTTTCACCTTTCGTTATGCTGCCTGCACATTTAAATGATTGATTGTACCATGGAACTCAGTGTAAATGCATTGTTGACTGGCAGGACACCACAGCAAGGGATTCAAATTCACACAAGCTTAGCACTACTTAAAGCTGGCTTGCTAGGTCAAAAGCCCCTTTTCAAGGGGGAAGCCACGCAGAGTGTACTCAAGGGCCTTTAACCTAACACCAAAGGATTTGACGACTCAGGCATATAGGAGAAATCAGTGCAAATAAACAGCATTGTTATTGATACTGTCAAACAGTGCATGCATGAGGATGTAGATGAGGCATAGGAAAAAGTTTAATGACCTCACAAGTGCTCAAGGTCAGTGAAGGTTTCATTACATGCCATAGCCTCACAATGGAATGATGAGCTTCAGATATTGCTCAATTCTAATACTTTACTCACCTAGCAACAATCTGTTTATCAACCAAAACACATATCTTGCAATTACAGCTTCACCTCAGTCTCACACACTTAACATTCTGTACTCTTCACATCCAATTATCAGCTTCCTGATACTGTGAAAACTTTAACTATGAGATCACATGCATTGACAGACTAACCTGTTCAGGGATGTTACACATTTACATCTCTCTTGTAGGTGAGGTCAAGGTAGCTCACAGTTGCAAACAAAAGCACCATCTACCTGTCCTCACCCCAGTGAAATAGCAGGAATCTAACAGAACCATTTTGCACCAAAACCACCGCTGATTGCTGAAAGATTCAGATTCCACAAATGCAACTAGCATAATGGTGAATCTATCACACAGTTTGTAGAATTTTTAAACAAGTTAGCAAAATCCTACAAATTCAAGACAATTAAATGATGCTTAGAGACAGACTGCTGTGTGGTTTAAGACATGAAGAAATCCAGAAGAGATTACTGACAGAAAGGAACTGACACTTAAAGCACTGGAAATAGCAGTCTGCATTGAACTAACAACCAAGGAAGCACAGCAGCTAATATCAAGGATGAGAGCTCACAAAATGACAACTGAAAGAGTTCACAGAATGGTAGCTGAGAGATAAGCACCATTGCCCACTCGAAACTGTGATCAGTGTGGAGAAAAAAACAGGTCACACAGCAGCAAATTACTGATATAAATAAGCTGCAGAAACTGTGGCAAGAAAAAGACACATTAATAGCTGTACATGAGGAAGGAACGTGAACGACGTAGAAAAGTTACAGAAACAAGAGTATAAAAGTGTCATTAGAAAAGCCCAGACTCTCAGTTTGAACGTTATTAAATGTATTGGCCATTGCTGATAACAACTGATTCTGGGTCACTCCCTTAATGAATGGTAAACCTGTAGGAATGGAAGTGGACATTGGAACAGCAGTTTCATTGATACCTGAATGCATCTGGGAAGCAGCTGAGTCTCATTGCGCTGCAACCCTCAAACATTGTACTATGAATGTACACAGATAGAATTATGCCTTTAAGGTGCTATATTAATGTGAATGGTCAGTGTGAAGATACACATTGTCAAAGAAAATCTTCCAGCTTTATTGGGAAGAGTATGGTTGAAGAAAGTCAAATTCACTTGGCTGTAGTAGATCACTTGTCAGATTCAGAGGCTGATTAGAAATTCTAAAAAAAACACGCCATTATTTTTAATTGGGATCTGGGAAGCACAGAAAAGATCTTAGTCAAATTGAAGATCAAGGATCAGAATCAAGCAAAATGTGGTAAGGCTAGATCACTGCCTTGTGTAATCAAACCAAAGACTGAGGCAGAATGAGAGAGGCTGGTCAAGATGGGAGTCCTTAAACTTGTAAATGAGAGCGACTGGGTCACACGTATTGTACCAGTGATGAAGGAAGATAGATTGATTCGCCTCTGCAGTTATTTGAATTTTTAAATTTTTTTTATTTCAAAAATATACTTTATTCATAAAATACTTTAATGGTCTGTACAGTTGGACATGCCCTACATATGTAAACATTCCATTTACATTTACAGGAAAACAGAGTAATCATTCCTATTTACAGGTCTGTTTGATTACATTTTTAGCTGAGGCGTCAGCAGAGCCCAAATGACTGCGCGGGCCCCCTGTTCTTCATTAGGCAGGCAGATGTTACACGGTGGTCTTTCCCTACCGCGCGCGCCTTGGCGGCAGCTGCCCCAATCTTCAGCGCGTCCCTCAACACGTAGTCCTGGACCTTGGAATGGTCCAGTCTGCAACACTCAGTCGGGGTCAACTCCTTCAGCTGGAAGATCAACAGGTTTCGGACCGCCAAGAGAGCGTCCTTCACCAAGTTGATGATCCTCCAGGCACAGTTGATGTTCGTCTCGGTGTGCGTCCCAGGGAACAGGCCGTAGAACACGGAGTCCCGCGTCACGGCGCTGCTCAGGACGAACCTCGACAAACATCAATGCATTCCTCTCCAGACTTCTTCTGCGTAGGCACATTCCAGAAGGAGGGGTGTGACAGTCTCGTTCCCCCCCCCCCCGCAGCCGCTTCAAGGGCAGCGTGCGATGTGGCTGAGAGTCTGGGCGTGCATAAAGGATCTCAAAGGCAGAGCCCTTCTCACCACCAGCCAAGCTATGTCTTGGTGCTTGTTGGAAAGTTCTGGCGATGAGGCATTCTGCCAAATGGCTTTGACAGTCTACTCAGGGAACCGCTCGATAGGATCCGCCCTCTCCTTTTCCCAAAGGGTCTCAAGGACACTATGTGCTGACCACTTCCTGATGGACTTGAGGTCAAAGGTGTTTTTCTTCATAAACCTCTCCACGAAGGACAGGTGATACGGAATGGTCCAACTACTCGGAGCGTTCCGCGGCAGCGAGGCCAGGCCCATCCTTCGCAACACCGGGGACAGGTAGAACCTCAGTACGTAGTGACACTTGGTGTTTGCGGACCGGGGATCCACGCACAGCTTGACGCAGCCACACACAAAGGTGGCCATCAGGGTGAGGGTGGCATTGGGTGTATTTTTTTCCCCCGTTGCCCAGAACTTTGTACAGCAAGTCCCTTCGGACCCGGTCCATCTTTGACCTCCATATAAACTGGAAGATGGTCCGGGTGACTGCAGCGGCACAGGTTCTGGGAATAGGCCAGACCTGTGCCACGTATAACAGCAATGACAGTGCCTCACACCTGATGACCAGGTTTTTCAATAAGAGAACATTTTGAAAAGGTCAATAGTGGCAAGGAATACACTTGATGGTAAGGTCCTGGGCATTGCTGAACATAGAGATATTGGATGCAGGTTCATAGTTCCTTAAAAGTCGAGTAACAGGTACATAGGATAGTGAGGAAGGCGTTTCATATGCTTGCCTTTATTGGTCACTGCAATGAATACAGAAGTTGGGAGGTCATGCTGCGCAGTACAGAACAATGGTTAGGCCCACTTTTGGAATACTGCATTCAATTCTGGTCTCCCTGCTATAGGAAATATGTTGTGAAACTTGAAAGGATTCAGAAAAGATTTACAAGGATGTTGCCAGGGTTAGAGGGAGCTATACAGTCAGGCTGAATAGACTGGGGCTATTTTCCCTGGAGCATTGGAGGCTGAGGTGTGACCTTATAGAGGTTTTTTCATGAAGAGTGTGGTATGGAATGAGCTGCCAGAGGTGGTGGTGGAGACTGGTACAATTACAATATTTATAAGGTATCAGGATGGATATTAATAGGAAAGGTTTATAGGAATCGGAGCCAAATGCTGGAAAATGGGACTAGATTTATTTAGAATATCTGGTCGGCCTGGACATGTTGGACCAAAGGGTCTGTTCCCAAGCTGTAGATCTCTGTGACTCTAATTATACCACTAGTGACAAGTGGATACCAGCCATGATTGTGGCACAGACTGGACTGACTCCTAAACTGTACAGATGAGAGGCCATGTTGCACGTGGAAGACAAGCAAATCACCTCTTGGCAACCCGAAGAAACAACATTAATTGAAGATCCAGAAATAACTATACCACATAGAGACCTGGGTACACCCGAGGACAGAACAGTAACTGGGGTACCTGAGGAGGACAGTACCTTAGCGGAGAATCCCACTATATTGTCTGAACATTGAGTCACTTCAGGAAATGTCAATAACAGATAATGGTCCTAGTACACCCAAAGCAACAAGGTTAAAAGCATTGAGAACAACAGCTGCTTAAGGTGCACTGACAGTCAAAAATTCAGCATCCTCCAGAAAATTTAGCCTACAAACCACAGTATAAATGATTGCAAATAGAGTCACTGAATTATACAGCACGGAAACAGGTTCTTTGGTCCAACTCATCCATGTTGACTGGATAACCTAAACTGATCTAGTGCCATTTGCCAGTGTTTGGCCCATATCCCTCTAAATGCTTCATATTCATGTACCCATTCCATTGCCTTTTAAATGCTATAATTGTCCAAGTTCCTCCACCATCTCCTCTGGCAGCCCCTTCCATACAAGCACCATCCTCTGTGTGAAAAAAGTTGCTCCTCAGGTTCCTATTCAATCTTTACCCTCTCACCTCAAACCTGTGCCCACTAGTTTTGGACTCCCCTACTCTGGGAATAAAGACCGTGGCTATTCACCCTATCCATGTCACACATGATTTTATAAACCTCTAAGATCACCCATCAGCCTTTGACATTCCAGGGAAAAAAGCCCTAGTCTATTCAGCCTCTCCCGACAGCGCAAACCTTCCAACCCCAGCAACATCCTTGAAAATCTTTTCTGAAACATCTTTCCCCTAGCAGAAAGACTAGAATTGGATGCAGTACTCCAAAACTGGCGTAATCAATGTCCTGTACAGCTGCAATGTGACATCCCAACTTCTTTACTCAATGCACTGAGTAATAAAGGCAAGCATACCAAATGCCAACTTTCAGTACCCTGTCAACCTGTGACTCCAACTTAAAGGAACTATGCATTTGGACACCAATGTCCCCTTATTCAGCAACACACCACAGGGCCCTCCCCTGATTTGCTTTACCAAAAATGCAACACCACACACATCAAAATTAAACACCATCCGCCACTCTTCGACCCACTGGCCCATCAGATTAAGGTGCTGTGTGAACATTTCATTGTAGAAACCTCTGATGTAAAGAAGGGGGATACGTTGGGATGCAGTCTGTCAGCCAACATGTGCAGGCAGCTACCATACTGAGATAGTGCAAGGTGAAGCTGGGCCTTCCAAGACTCCTGAATATCTTGCATATCCATCTGCAGTCACCCCCCCCCCCCCATAAATTTCAGCAGATGCCCACTACCACACAATGATCAATGAAGTAGAACCCTCATAGGAGTATTAAACTAAATAAAAGTGCTAATAAGAAACACACTGGGGAATGTACAAGCATGATTAGTTGACTATTGTCTTGTGTATTGGATTTTTTGTTGGGTAAAGTTGGTTGGTAAAGTTGGTTTAGTGGTAGGATTTATTTCAACATTGTATCTGATGCATTCCCTTCTATTTGCATTAGGCCCATTAGTCATTCTCCTATAGAAAATTGACCATGAACTGGTCATCATGAAGATACCTGCTCCATCCTTGTAGAAGTTCATGAGCAAGGTCACTACCTTTATAGGCACTATGCTCTGAGGCTGCAGTTCTGGCTGCAACAAATTGCAGATTTTTGAGAGAACATTGTGACTGAAATGAAGGTACCCACCACACTGTTCCTCCCTTCATTTAAGATAGGAGAGTTGGAGGAAGTGGTTGAACTAAACATTTAACGTGAAAGTTAAGACTTTCACCAGTCCCTGCAGATTTCACCAAATTTCAATGACATGATAAATCACCAGATATTTCTAATAATTCAGCAGCAAGTAACTGAAATTAATCAGCAACTAACCTGTGGTTGGTTGACGATCCCCTTAAATAGCATTTAGTCACAGAGATGTACATCACGGAAAGAGACCCTTCGGTCCAACTCGTCCATGCCAACCAAATATCCTAACCTAATCTAGTTCCATTTGCCAGCATTTAGCCCATATCCGTCTAAATCCTTCCTATTCATACACCTATTCAGATGCCTTTTAAATGTTATTAGTCTACCAGCCTCCATACTTCCTCTGGCAACTCATTCCATACACACATCACCCTCTGTATGAAAAAGGTGCCCCTTAGATCCCTTTTAAATTTTTCCCCTCTCACCTTAAACCTATGCCTTCTAGTTTTGGACTCCCCAATCTCAGGGAAAAGTAAAATACTTGTCTAAATACCTTATCCATGCTTTGATTTTATAAACCTCTATAAGGTCACCCTTCAACATTTGAACCTCCAGGGAAAATAGCCCCAGTCTATCTAGCCTGTCCTTGTAGTTCAAATCCTCAAACCCTGGCATCATTCTTGTAAATCTTTTCTGAACCCTTTCAAGTCTCACAACATCCTTCCTGTAGGAGGGAGGCCTGCAGTGCACATAAAAGTGGCCCAACCAATGGCCTATACAGCCGCAACGTGTCCTCCCAGTTCCGAAATGTACTGCTTTGACCAATAAAATAAAGCATACTAAACACCTTCTTCACGATCCTATCTGCCTGCAACTCCACTTAAGGAACTATGAGCCTGCACTCCAAGGACTCCTTATTCAGCAACACTTCCTAGGACCTTACCATTGAGTGTATAAGTCCTGCCCTGATTTGCTTTTCCAAAATGCAGCACCTCACATTTATCTAAATTAATCTCCATCCACCACCCCTCGGCCCACTGTCCAATCTGACCAAGATCCCGTTGTAAACCTTCTTTGCTGTCCACTACACCTCCAATTTTGGTGTCACCTGCAAATTTACTAACTATATCTCCTATGTTCACATCAAAATCATTTATATAATTGATGACAAGCAATGGACCCAGCATTGATCCTTGTGGCACACCATGTGGTCACAGGCCTCCAGTCTGAAAAGCAACCCTCCACCACCACCCTCTTCAAGCCAGTTCTATATCTAAATGGCTAGTTCTCCCTGTATTCCATGAGACTTAACCAATCTACAATGAGGAACCTTGTCAAAAGCCTTACTGAAGTCCATATAGATGACCGTCCACTGTTCTGCTCTCATCAATCCCCTTTATTATTTCTTCAAAAAACTCAATCATGAGACATGATTTCCCACGCACAAAGCCATGTTGACTATCCCTAATCAGTCCATGCCTTTCTATATACACGTAAACCCTGTCCCTCAGGATTCCGTCCAACAACTTGCCCACCACTGATGTCAGGCTCACCAGTCTAATACTTGCCCAGCTTTTCCCTACAAACTTTCTTAAATAGTGGCACGTTAGCCAACCTCTAGTCTTCTGGCACCTCACCTGTGAATATCCATGACCCAAATATCTCTGCAAGGGGCCCAGCAATCACTTCCCTAGCTTCCCACAGAGTTCTAGGGTACACCTGATCAGGTCCTGGGGATTTATCCACCTTTATGCATTTTAAGATATCCAGCACCTCCTCCTCTGTAACATGGACATTTTTCAAGATGTCACCATTTACTTCCCCCCACTCTGAAGCAGGACATGGAAGACACACAGTAAACACTGATGCAAAATACTCGTTTAGTATCTCCCCATCTCCTGTGGTTTCATACACAGGCTGCCTTGCTGATCTTATGAGGTGTCCTATTCTCAGGCTCATACAGCACAGAAATAGACTCTTTGGTCCAACTTGTCTATGCCAACCAGACATCCCAATCTGACCTAGTCCCATTTGCTAGCAATGGCCCATATTCCTTCCTATTCCTATCCCCACCCAGATTCCTTTTAAATGTTGTAATTGTACTTGCATCCACCATCTCCTCTGGTAGCTTGTTCCATATACACAGGTGCTTTGCGGGAAAACATTACCCCTCAGGTCCTTTTTAAAATTTCTCCTCTCACCTTAAACTATACCTTCTAGTTTTCGACTCCCTGACCCGAGGAAAAAGATCTTTGATATTAAGACCATAAGACACAGGAGTGGAAGTAAGGCCATTCGGCCCATCGAGTCCACTCCGCCATTCAATCAAGGCTGATGCGCATTTCAGCTCCACTTACCAGCGTTCTCCCCGTAGCCCTTAATTCCTCTAGACAACAAGAATCTATCAATCTCGGCCTTGAAGACATTTAGCGTCCCGGCTTCCACTGCACTCCATGGCAATGAATTCCACAGGCCCACCACTCTCTGGCTGAAGAAATGTCTCCGCATTTCTGTTCTGAAATGACCCCCTCTAATTCTAAGGCTGTGTCCACGGGTCCTACTCTCCTCGTCTAACGGAAACAATTTCCTAGCATCCACCTTTTCCAAGCCATGTATTATTTTGTACGTCTCTATTAAGTCTCCCCTTAATCTTCTAAACTCCAACGAATACAATCCCAGTATCCTCAGCCGTTCCTCATATGTTAGACCTGTCATTCCAGGGATCATCCGTGTGAATCTCCGCTGGACACGTTCCAGTGCCAGTATGTCCTTCCTGAGGTGTGGGGACCAAAACTGGACACAGTACTCCAAATGGGGCCTAACCAGAGCTTTATAAAGTCTTAGTAGTACATATTTATATTCCAACCCTCTTGAGATAAGAGACAACATTGCATTCGCTTTCTTAATCACGGACTCAACCTGCATGTTTACCTTTAGAGAATCCTCGACTAGCGCTCCCAGATCCCTTTGTGCTTTGGCTTTATTAATTTTCTCACCATTTAGAAAGTAGTCTATGCTTTTATTCTTTTTGCCAAAGTGCAAGACCTCGCACTTGCTCACGTTAAATTCCATCAGCCATTTCCTGGACCACTCTCCCAACCTGTCTAGATCCTTTTCTGTAGCCTCCCCACTTCCTCAGTACTACCTGCCTGTCCACCTAACTTCGTATCATCGGCAAACTTCGCTAGAATGCCCCCGGTTCCCTCATCCAAATCATTAATATATAATGCGAACAGCTGTGGCCCCAGCACCGAACCCTGCAGGACACCGCTCGTCACCGGCTGCCATCCTGAAAAAGAACCTTTTATCCCAACTCTCTGCCTTCTGTTAGACAGCCAATCTTCAATCCATCCCAGCAGCTCACCTCGAACACCATGGGCCCTCACCTTGCTCAGCAGCCTCCCATGTGGCACCTTATCAAAGGCCTTTTGAAAGTCTAGATAGACCACATCCACTGGGTTTCCCTGGTCTAACCTACTTGTTACCTCTTCAAAAAATTCCAACAGGTTTGTCAGGCATGACCTCCCTTTACTAAATCCATGTTGACTTGTTCTAATCAGACTCTGCTCTTCCAAGAATTTAGAAACCTCATCCTTAATGATGGATTCTAGAATTTTACCAACAACCGAGGTTAAGCTGATTGGCCTATAATTTTCCATCTTTTGCCTTGATCCTTTCTTGAACAAGGGGGTTACAACAGCCATCTTCCAATCATCCGGGACCTTTCCTGACTCCAGTGACTCTTGAAAGATCTCAACCAATGCCTCTGCTATTTCCTCAGCCACCTCTCTCAGAACTCTAGGGTGTATCCCATCGGGGCCAGGAGATTTATCAATTTTAAGACTTTTTAACTTTTCTAGCACTATCTCTTTCATAATGGCAACCATACTCAACTCAGCCCCATGACACCCTTTAATTTTTGGGATATTACTCATGTCTTCCACTGTGAAAACTGACGCAAAGTACTTGTTAAGTTCTCCTGCTATTTCCTTATCTCCCATCACTAGGCTTCCTGCATCAGTTTGAAGTGGCCCAATGTCTACTTTTGCCTGTCGTTTGTTTCTTATGTACTGAAAGAAACTTTTACTATTATTTCTAATATTACTGGCTAGCCTACCTTCATATTTGATCCTCTCATTTCTTATTACACTCTTTGTTATCCTCTGTTTGCTTTTGTATCCTTCCCAATCTTCTGATTTCCCACTGTTCTTAGCCACTTTATAGGATCTCTCTTTTTCTTTAATACATTTCCTGACTTCCTTTGTCAGCCAAGGTTGTCTAATCCCTCCCCGGTTAATCTTTCTTTTCTTGGGAATGAACCTCTGTACAGTGTCCTCAATTATACCTACAAACTCCTGCCATTTTTGCTCTACTGTCTTCCCGGTTAGCCTCTGCTTCCAGTCTATTTTAGTCAGTTCCTCTCTCATGCCCTCATAATTACCTTTATTCAACTGTAACACCATTACATCCAATTTTGCCTTCTCCCTTTCAAACTCCAGACTGAACTCTACCATATTATGGTCGCTACTTCCTAAGGGTTCCCTTACTTTAAGATCTTTTATAGAGTCTGGTTCATTGCAAAGCACTAGGTCCAGAATAGCCTGCTCTCTTGTGGGCTCCATGACAAGCTGTTCCAAAAAGCCATCCTGTAAGCATTCCATGAATTCCCTTTCTTTAGATCCACTAGCAACATTATTTACCCAGTCCACCTGCATATTGAAGTCTCCCATGATCACCGTGACCTTGCCTTTCTGACATGCCTTCTATATTTCCCGGTACATGTTGCGTCCCTGGTCCTGACCACTGTTAGGAGGTCTATACACAACTCCAATTATGTTTTTTTTGCCTTTGTGGTTCCTCAATTCCACCCACACAGACTCCACGTCATCCGACGCTATGTCATTCAATACCATAGATTTAATTTTGTTCTTAACTAACAAGGCAACCCCACCCCCTCTGCCCACCTCTCTGTCTTTTCAATAAGTTGAAAAACCATGGAGGTTTAACTGCCAGTCCTGACCCCCCTGTAACCAAGTCTCTGTGATGCCTACTACATCATAATCATTCACTATTATCTGTGCCATTAGTTCATCGGCTTTGTTATGAATGCTACGAGCATTCAGGTAAAGTGCCTTAATGCTAACTTCCTTATCATTAGAGATGTTGGAAGTCATATGTCCTAAGTTATCCTTGCTTTTTACTGTATTCTCAGTCTGCCTCAATTTTAAATCCGCCTGGAAACATGCTATCCTGCTGCTTATCTTGCCATTTACCTCCATACTCCCTGTCGCTTTCACTTTCCCTTCCCCCCAACTCAGAAGTTTAAAGTCCTACTGACCACCCTATTTATCCTCTTTGCTTGAACATTGGTACCTGATCGGTTCAGGTGGAGACCGTCCCAATGGTACAGATCCCCCCTGTTCCAAAACTGATGCCAATGCCCCATGAAGTGGAATCCCTCTTTCCCACACCAATCCCTTAGCCACGTGTTTACTTCCCTAATTTTCTTGTCCCTATGCCAATTGGCACGTGGCTCGGGCAGTAATCCGGAGATTATGACCCTTGAGGACCTGTGCTTCAATTTCCTGCCGAGTGCTTCGTAATGCCCAAACAGGTCCTCTACCCTAGTCTTGCCTATGTTGTTGGTACCAACGTGGACCACAACAACTGGATCCTCCCCCTCCCGCTCCAATATCCTTTCAAGACGGTCGGAGATGTCCCGCACCCTGGCACCGGGCAGGCAACACACCATGCGAGACTCCCGATCCGGCTTGCAAAGGATACTATCTGTCCCCCTAATTATAGAATCCCCTATAACCACTACTTGTCTATTAGCTCCCCCCTCTTGAATGGCCTTCTGCACCATGGTGCCTTGGTCAGTTGGCTCATCCTGTCCAGAGCCCTTTTCCTCATCCGAACAGGGATCAAGAATCTCGTACCTGTTGGACAAGGTCAAGGGCTGAGGCTCCTCCACTCCTGAACTCCGGTTCCCCCTACCTGCCTCACTTACAGTCACATTCTGATGTCCCTGATCACTAGCTGAATGTGAATTACTTAATCTCCCAGGTGTGACTGCCTCCTGAAACAAAGCATCCAGGTAACTCTCCTCCTCCCGGATGTGCCGCAGTGTTTGAAGCTCAGATTCCAGATCATCAACTCTGATCCGGAGTTCTTCCAGCAACCAACACTTGCTGCAGATGTGGTCACTGCCGTTCACAATGGGATCAGCCAGCTCCCACATCATACAGCAACAGCACATCACCTGCCCAGCCATCTCTGCTTAGTTAGTTAATTACTTACTTTGTACAAGTATGAGTTAGAATACCTTCTGATACCTCTCTGCTATAGTTTTTTTTACCCTAAATAAGGACTTGATGTATACACACACAAAAAAAAACGAAGTAAATTTTTAACTAGTCCCTGGTAAAGAAATAAAAATCCTTACCTTAAAAGAAAAAGCAGAGTAGTTAAGAAGGTTAGAGGAGGAGGGTGGGTGGGAGATACTACAGGTGTAGAATCTCGGGTTTAGCCGCCTTCCTGATTTATATACTCACTTTTTCTTCCCGGCTGCCCCTCTGCTTGCCGTCACTTCCTCTGCTGCTCCCGCTCTTTCTGTGGAGAGAGAGTAAAAAGAAACACACCGCTGCCCGCTACAGGTAAGCAATTTTAAAACAAACTGTCTTACCTTTGCTGTAGTCTCCCGGGTTCGCTTTTACTTCGACGCTGCTCCCACTCAAAAAAAAATCACCCTCTCCATGCCCCTTCTATAAGGTCACCCCTCAGCCTGGCAGCTGAAAAGTTTTTTTGCCCTGGTTGACCAGTTTAGAAGTCGGGATTTATTTTTATTCATTCATAGAATGTGAGCATTGCCAGTTGGACCAGGATGTATTGCTCATCCCTTGAGAACATGGTGGTGAGCTGCTTCTTGAACTGCTGTAATCAATTTGTTGTAAGTAGTGTACAATGGCAGTAAGGAGGTGGTTCCAGGATTTTGAACCAGCAACACTAAAGAAAGGCAATATATATCCAGGTCAGATGGTGAATGACTTGGAGGGAAACTTGTAAGTGGTGGTTGTTCCTATCTATCTACTGCTTTTCCTTCTAGATGGTAGTTGTCGTGGGATTGGAAGAGGTTGTTGAAGCAGCCTTGGTGATTTTCTGCAGTAATTTTTTCTAGATGGTACACAATGAAGTTGTGCAATGATGGTGGAGAGAGTAAATGTTTGTGGATTTGATGCCAATCAAGTGGGCTACTTTATCCTGGATGCGCCTAGCATCTTGAGTGTTGTTGGAGCTGCACTCTTCCAGGCAAGTGGGGAGTATTCCATCACATTCATGAGTTGTTCCTTGTAGATGGTGGGCAGGCTTTGGAACGTCAGGTGATAAGTAACTGATAAGCCTTTTACCTGATATTTTGGACAATATTTATGGTTAGTCCAGTTGCATTTCTGATCATTGGCAATCCCCAGGATATTGATAGTAGAGGGCTAAGCGGTGGTCTTTGCCCAGCCTTGTGTGACATGAATGTTACTAGTCACATACAATCTGGGGCTGATATGTTGCTCAGGTTTTGCTGCATTTGGACAAGGACTGTTTCGGTATGAGGAAATGCCCAAGGAAATTGCGAAAGCACAAATGTTCAGATACTATTTCTGACATTATGATGGAAGAGAAATCACAGATGAAACAGCTGAAGATAGTGAGGCCTTTGACACTACGCTAAACTCCTTCAGAGATATCCTGGAGTGGAGTCCAACAATTACAATCCTCTGTTGCTGATTTGAACTCCAACCAACAGAGTTTTCCCAGCCTCCCATTGACTTTCATTTCCCCTCTGGAATTCAGCTCCTCTGTCCATGTTTCAACCAAGATGGTTTCAGGAGCTGAGTAGCCCTGACAGAATCCAAACTAAGTGCCAGTCATCAGGTTATTGCTAAACATGTTCTGCTTGATAACTGTTGTTGATACCTTCCATCACTTTCCTGATGATAAGAAGTTAGACTGGTGAGTCAGTCGTTGGCTAAGTTGGATTTATCTTGCTTTTTGAGTATAGGAAATAACTGGGCAATTTTCCAGATTTTCTGGTAGATAGAAGTGCTGTAACTATAATGGAACAGGTTGGCTAGGGGTATAAGGTTTGTTGCTGATGAATGTATATTCAGCTGTGTGTACTCCAAAGAGGCATTAGCTGGACTTTGAAGTAAAGATGACACCACTGGAGTTAAATTAGTGTTTCACGCTGACTGGTATTATGATCTGTCTATTAGGCACATACCTGGAGCACACTTCTACACAAGGACCACTGACCTCACTAAAATATGTCCATTGTGGCCCATATCAGAAAATGTGCACTGCACATGCATCATTTCTGATATATAATTGAGCCCACAACACTGGAAATACATGTGATACAGAATTGAATATCATCAGGAGAGGAATGCATTGATAAGGAAAAGCTAAGTTTTTTTTAAATGGTATTATAGAACATTCACTTAGTGAGACATTGGAAATGAATTCAAATAAGTCTAGCTTTATGTTAGACTCTTGGAACTCAGGAAGTAGATGAGCTGATTGCAAATGTCAGATCCCAATTAGTTTGCTCGGGCAAAGTCGAACAGAATAAATTAATTTATTGGCAGGAACCTGAACATTAAATGTGTCATAACTTGTCCTTTTACCTGCATTCCAATCTGGTGTTGCAGTTCAGAGGAATGTATTCTGAGTCATGTCTCAGGTTAAAATTTATTTAGTAAGTATCATAATTGGTCTCTGAAAAGGATAGGCAGGAGAGAAGTAAGACAAGGACAATCCCGCATTCCATTTAGCCTAGGTGATTGTACATGAATAGAAGGTGTGCACTGTAGATACTTAAATAACCCTACAAGGCTATCCTAAATTCCATTCACAATTAGTATTCCACACACACTGTAGATATCAGTTGTAACTATACAAATGCTGGAAGAAATACTGCTGCATTATGTTGAAAGCATAAGTTACAAAGGCCCAACAACACCTCGTCTTCCTCAGTCAGCTGAGGAAATGTGGCATGATGGTGAATATCCTTGCCAACTTTTATAGGTGTGCCATCGAGAGCATTCTGTCTGGATGTATCACTAGCCGGTATGGCAATTGTACCATTCAAGAACAGAGACGGTTACAGAAAGTGGTGTCCTTGGCCCAGACAATCACAAAGCCCAAAATTCCATCTATAGAATCCATCTACCAGGGCCCACTGTCAAGGAAAGGCTGCCAGCATTCACAAAGATCGGAATGGACTCTCAAACTCTTAGCATTCGCCTGTACCTGTGTTTTAGTTTTTGCCACTGTTTACCTATTATTTACTTATCTATGCTATTTAGCTATGTGATCTGCCTGTATTGCTCGCAAGACAAAGCTTTTCACTGTGCCTCGGTACATGTGACAATAAATTCAATTCAATTCAAGTAGATTAGTTTTAATTTGATGCAACTATATTAGATTAGATTACTTACAGTGTGGAAACAGGCCCTTCGGCCCAACAAGTCCACACCGACCCGCCGAAGCGCAACCCATCCCCCTACATTTTTACCCCTTCACCTAACACTATGGGCAATTTAGCATGGCCAATTCACCTAACCTGCACATTTTTGGACTGTGGAGAAATCCGGAGCACCCGGAGGAAACCCACGCAGACACGGGGGAGAATGTGCAAACTCCACACAGTCAGTCGCCTGAGGCGGGAATTGAACCCAGGTCTCTGGCGCTTTCAGGCAACAGTGCTAACCACTGTGCTGCCCTTATATGTGTCATAAAATATGACAGGGTTTCTTTTATTCTTGCATTGGATGTGCATGTTGCCAGTGCCTCTGAACTGAGTGGTTTGCTCAGTCATTTCAGGGAGGGGAGGGGGAGGGAGAGGAGAGGAGAGAGAGGAGAGGAGAGAGGAGAGGAGAGAGGAGGGGGAGAGAGGAGGGGAGAGAGAAGGGGAGAGAGAAGGGGGAGAGAGAAGGGGAGAGAGAAGGGGAGAGAGAAGGGGAGAGAGAAGGGGAGAGAGAAGGGGAGAGAGAAGGGGAGAGAGAAGGGGAGAGAGAAGGGGAGAGAGAAGGGGAGAGAGAAGGGGAGAGAGAAGGGGAGAGAGAAGGGGAGAGAGAAGGGGAGAGAGAAGGGGAGAGAGAAGGGGAGAGAGAAGGGGAGAGAGAAGGGGAGAGAGAAGGGGAGAGAGAAGGGGAGAGAGAAGGGGAGAGAGAAGGGGAGAGAGAAGGGGAGAGAGAAGAGGAGAGAGAAGAGAAGAGAAGAGAGAAGAGAAGAGAGAAGAGAAGAGAGAAGAGAGAAGAGGAGAGAAAAGAGAGAAAAAGAGAGAAGAGAGAAAAGAAAAAAGAGAGGAGAAGAGAGAGGAGAGAGAGAGGAGAGAGAGAGAGGAGAGAG